>NC_135336.1:46088589-46391620 GCF_023851605.1 Tamandua tetradactyla
TTATAATTGGGAAAAAGCCAGCTACTTACCTATTTTAATATAAGTATTACTCTGGGATCACATTATACAAATACATATACAGAAACTTAAAAGAACATACATTTCTCATGAGGAGACATTATTTAGTCTATGTCATTGGTATGTATTTACAAAACATTCTAATAGTGCAAACAAGAAATTTCAGGATTGGGAACATTGAAAAGTTTCTACTCTACTACAAGGATGCTGGTGCCCTTCTACCCAAGACCGGTTAGTGATGCCAATCAGCTGATGGTGGGACTTTATCAATGAATTGCCTGATATCCATCATTTCCTGGTGACATAAACTGTGCATTGAGCCCTCATAGGTTCTGAAGGTTACATCGACTGGATTTACCAATGTTTTTAGCCTTTCAGCAGTAAGAGATCCAAACATTAGGGGAACTAAAGGGTCTCAATCTCCATAGCACCGGAAGATACCCAGATCGTTACGTGCACCACTGATAGGACCCTGCGGAAACTAGGTGTAACAACACCTGCCAGTTTCTGCTGTGTAGTAAGAACAGTATATAAAGCTCCTCCCTGGGAAAATTCTCCCAAATAATTCTGTTAGTAGGAATTCCATTCTTCACCTCTTGGTCTATCAAAGTTTTGACGTTTTCTGTTGCTTGCTTGATTCAGGTTCATCCACCTGTGAATTGTGCGGAAGAGCAATAACATGAAATCAAGAAGGCATACCCATATACATATATATATATATTTTGGCGTGGGCAGGCTCCGGGAATCGAACCGGGTCTCCGGCATGGCAGGCGAGAATTCTGCCACTGAGCCACCGTCGCACCGCCCCGTATTCATATTTAATGTAACAGTCATAACCGGCGCGTGCGGGCAGATATGTGAACTTCTGATACCTGCAAAGGCTTCTGCTCATCCATGCCCTGTGTCTCCCAATCCGTGAAGAAAAATAACCGCCATTGTGGTCTTGCGAGGGGCGGGCACTACCGCGGGCAGCGGGGCTGACAAGTTGTTGCGGCACGTGCACTGCCCGGTGGCCGCGGTCCGAAGCCGACCCGGGCCAGCCTGGCATCGTTTCTCATATGGTGGTTTAAAAACGTCCCCCAATGATTTGATACTTTCTTCAAGAGGTGGAGCCTAAATTCCCTTCTCTTGGATTTAGCGACTCGCTTTGAACCAATAAAACCAAAGTGGTGCAGTGTGCAACTTTGGAGATAGGTCATAAAAGGCATCACAGTTTCCTGCCTGCTCCTTGTTTTGGATGACTCTCCTCGGATGAAGCTAGCTTGGACACTAAAGCAGCCTAGGGAAGCGGTCCATGTGGTGTGAAACTAAGACTTCCTGCCAACAGCCAGCAAAAAAATGAGCCCCTCTGCCAACAGCTAGACTTCAGATAAAAAATCAAAACTTCAGATTAAAAAAAAAAAGGCTTCAGATCTCCAGCTCCAGGCAGTCTTGACTGCACACTTGAAAGATCCTGAGCCAGAATCGCCGAAGTTGTTCTTGAATTTCTGACTAATAGAAACTGTAAGGTAGAAATGTTTGTACTTTGGGGATAATTGGCTATGCAGCAATGGATAATACATCTGACTAGCAAATTAAATAGTAAATTGAGTGTTATGAGAAACACCCTTCAGTTAAGTAAATGCCTGATAACACAGCTTTTGTAGTGACACTTTTTTGTAAAAATTCTCCAAATTAAGTGGATTAAATACATTCTGGATAGAATATCTGTGTTGGAAGGAACTTCAAAGACCCACCTCTCTCATTCAGAAAATGGGAAATGATTGATTGACCCAAGGCCGAGATTTATTTAAATTTTATATATCCTAATTTTAAGTTCAGTGCTTTGATTTTCATCATGGCACTCAAGAAATGGTGCAGAAGGAGGATTTTGAACTATGCTTTTAGAATTATCGTATCTATTAGATTTAAAAAGTAAACATCAGGGATAGCTATGTACAGAAAAATCTGCATGTCTTATTAAATATGGCAGGCAATTTCTCAAATGGAAAGTCTAGTATGGGTTCTTCTTTTATTCATCCATGGGCAGAACTAAGAAATAATTTGTAGCACCATTTCTCTATGTTTAAGCTTTCCTGGAAGAGTCAATATATATTTATGTACCACTTTACCATTGGCCCCTATTTCAGAAAATTGTATTTTAATCCATCTAGTTGTTCAAGCCAGAAATTAGTGAGTTGTCATTACCATTTTCTTCTCCTCATTCCTGACATCTAAATAATCATGAACATTCTTTCATTAGAAGATTAAATATTTTTTTTCACAATACTACCCAGGGTTTCTAAATTGGTCTCACTGTTTCCAATTATGTCCTCCTTCTAAGCCATTCTCCAAACAGCAACAAGGATATTATTTCTAAAATGTAAATATGATGATATTCTTTCGTCTAAAACCCCACAATAACTTCCATTGTCATTAAAGTCCAAAATCTTAACCATGCAAGCTGCTTCTCTCTCTACCTTCACTTTTCAGCTACTCGCCAATTTTTCAGCTCAACTGAAACTGGATTTTTCTCCTTAATCACAGCCTTTGCATATGATATTCCTTTGATGATGACTTCATTCTCCTAGCTAACTACTATTGTTTTTCCAACTAAGCATCATTTTCTGAGGGAGGTATTCCCTGATCCCCAAGTCTCTTTAGCTTGCATGTTAGAAGTCTCATGGTACACTTTACCTCTTAACTCTCTTTACACTTGTAATTTCTTGACCATTGTGAACTCCCTAAGGTTAAAGGCAATATTGGCCTTCTGTGCCACTACGTCCCAGTGGTGGTTTGGAGCTGTATGTACCCCAGAAAAACATGTTCTTAAATCAAATCCAATCCTGTCAGTGTGAACCCATCGTAAGTTGGACCTCTTGAAAAGGTTACTTCACTTAAGGTGTGGCCCAGCCCAATCAGGATGGCTGTTAATCCAAATACTGGAGTTTCTTATAAAGAGAATGAAGCTCAGAGAGAGAGAGAAAGCAACAGAGGAAGCAACCAGAAGCTGAAATCAACAGAACCCAGGAGAGAAGGGAGTGGCCAGAAGAGACTACCAAGTGCCTTGCTATGCAGCAGAGGAGCAAAGAATTGCAGGCTGCTAGCCCCAGAACTCCTGTTTTGGGGACGAACCTTGATGACTCCTTGATTTGGTCTTTCTTTTGGCCTCAAAACTGTGAGCCAATAAATTCCCACCATTTAAGCCAATCACATTTGCTTGAGCAAACTAGGAAACAAAAACATTCCTTAACACTTAGCATTGACTGCTATGTGGTAGGCATGCAAATATTAGTGGAAAGCATGACTAAACAGAAACATACAAGACCAACAAGTTTAAACAAACGAACATAAACATACAAAGAATGGAGTTTACTTATGATATTCAATTTTTCCTTATGTTTGTTTTTATTTTTAATATGGCATTAACATTACAGAAATCAAACATTGACTTGATATTTAATTCCTATCAACTACACTTTGATGTCATTCTAGTATACTATATGAAAGTAGCTTCTCAGAAAAAAGATCTTCAAACTTGACTAATTCTGTAAAATCTTAATGATGGCACTGACCTGGTTCATCAATAGGCAACAAAAGAGAACATATTCACTTTTTTAAAAGTAACAAATTAAACCTCAAATCAGAATATAATACTGTGGGTGAACATTCTTTTCCTCCTAGTAACTACCAGAGAAAAATTATAGAGAAGAATCTTAGGTGACAAAAAAATGTAGCTTAAGCGCTTTGTTTTCTTTTTGTGGAGCTTCTAGTTACTACTGGCATTCGAGAGAATTTCATGGTTGTTTTAGCTTTCAAAGCTTTTTTAAAGTATTTAAAAATTGACTGAAGGCTAGAGGAAGGGGCTAAGCTGTGTTTTTCTGTACCAGCAGAGACCACAGGGAACTCCTTTTTCAAAACAGTAGCTGCAGGCTTATCTAAAGGCTTAGGGTTTGTCACCCATTCACGGCAATGGTGCCTAATCCATGCTAGTAACTGTACGTCACTTCCCAGTTGGTGTCCTATATGATGTTCAGAGTCAATAAGTGCAACAGCATATACTTTGCTCATCACTTCCCATTTTCTATGAACAAGCAGGTCCATAAAAACCAAGCCTCCATAACCATGTACAATGAAGGCAACATCCTTGCCTTCAGTCTTTGAAATGAAGCAATCCCAAATGTAAGCCATGTGTTCTTCAGGGGTGTTGCTGCATCTTTTTGGAATGCAAAGGGCAGGCTGCTGGAGAGATAAAAATCTCTCAGCTTCAACTATTTTTAAGGGAGAAGATTCAATGTTTTGTGTTAAAAGGCTTTCCCACTCTTTCTCCATCTTTAGGTCCACAAAATTGTCATTGGGGTTTGGCACAATTATATCATAATGTGCCTGCAATGCCATTTGAATACATGGAATCTGACTTCCGTGTTGGAGCCCATGATGTATTATTGCCTGCTGACTCCATTGTCCAGCTCGAAAGACCCCATGGTCTTGAAGAAGGACAAGAAGAACAGAATGATGACTTGTTAAGGCTCTTTCATTCATGAAAAAGAAGCTTCTTGGTTCTTCATCAGCCTCAAGTGGGATATATACTTTTTGTAATTTGCACACTTTCTCCATAAGCTCATAAATGTATTGTTCAAGTAAATGGCCAAGAGCCTGGTAGCGCTTGCTATTCCTTTCAAGGACATTCTTATAATAGTTAAAGACAAAAGGCTTTTGTGTCTCAGTATGTCTCAGTTCAGCTTTCTCATTGAAGTCATATTTAAGTTCTTCTAGTAAGTCAGACTGTTCGATAAATTTATGGAAACTCAGCTCCTCAGCCATTGGTAACCACTGAAAATAAAAAGAGAAATTATATATATATATATGTATATACCAATGCTAGAAAAAAATTGTTTCAGCTTTTGAAATTCCTGCTGTGGGAATTCATGCTACGTCAAATATTTCATGAACACCTTAACTTTTTAATCTATTAAATATTTTTCCTCAAAATATGATGATTTGTTAATGTTAAAATAATTAGGAAGAATGATGCAAAGTAGGCATTTAATAAATTTTGTCATTAAATTAATGGCAGGCAGGAATGAAAGAGGTGAAATGTGAACCAGGCAGGATAGGTAAACACCAGTTTGTCTAATACCAGAAGGTACGTTTTTTTTGATGTCTGAGAGGAAAAAAAAATAGTCTAAGAAGAAATGAATTTAGACAGTTTCTGTGGCTAGAGGTTAAAGGAAAGGGCTTTAGGAGGTTAAGTTGCTTGTCTAAAGCCAAACAACTATTCAGAGGACAACTGGCAACCCACAACCCACTCCCAATAAGTAACACTCACTTTAATCCAACCCAAAGTACTCTTGTTGCCTCACTTCTAAAAATTTAGGAAAAATATAACACCAGTTCAGACTTCCTATGAGCATTTTTGCCTACTTAGTGCTAAGAAAAGATGGCTCTGTATTCAGGATTTATTTCCCACCTAACACATCAACATCCAGAAAGCCTGATTAAAAGAAGCCAAACCCAAAACCAACCCACTCAACATTACACACACCTCTTTTCTTCTTGTAGATGAGAGGTTTTTGATTACTGATTCAATGTAGTTACTTATTATTGGTTTGTTGGTATCTCCTCTTTCTTCTTTTTTTCACTTTTTGTTGTTCTTATTTTTCTTTTATTATTATTTTTTTCTTTTCTCAGTGCGTATTTTAAAAACTAGATTATAAAAATTGGATAGTATAAATAACAGTAAGGAGTGAGTCACTTTTTACAGGCACTCTCTAGTTTTATAGTTCTTAATCTAATATTCTATATTTCTTCCTTTTGGAAAAGTCTACATGCTACATGCCATCAAATGCACAGACCGCACAGTAAATTGGGTCAGCTCTCCTACAGCCTTTGAGGTGTATTACACGAAGCCCCAGCCATTATCATCTTTCTCCTGAGTTATATTTGAATTTTTCTTTTTGGACATTTTGACTGAAGTATTGTTGGTAGGGACCATCTCTATATCTCTCTACCTATTTATTTATTACTAGACCTCAACCACAGTCTTCTTTCCCCTTCCACCTTTCTTTGCCTGTAGGATGTACTGCGTGTATTCATGCACTTTTTAAAAACTTTTTTATTGCTAAATACATATACAAAGAAAAGGAAAAAAGCAATGATTTTCAAAATACACTACAATATGTAGATACAGAACAGAATTTGGAGTTGTTATGAGTTACCATTCCTCTATTTCAGATTTTTCCTTCTAGCTGTTCCATAACACTGGAGACTAGAAGAAATATATATATTTTTGTGTGTGAAAAATTACATATATACTAGAAAGTAATAAATTTCAAAGCACATTGCAACAATTAGTTGTAGAACAGATTTCAGAGTTTGGTATGGGTTACAATTCCACCATTTCAGGTTTTTACTTCTAGCTGCTCTAAGGTACTGGAGACTAAAAGAAGTATCAATATAATGATTCTCATGCACTTTTTATTAATAGAAATGTACAAATCTGGTTTTTAATTTTTATATTGTTGGATACTTAAAATAAAAACTTTTACTAGGGTATTGAATAAATTAGTCTTATTAGAAAATTTAAAAAAAGAAGAAGAAAAAGCCACAAGAGAAATTAGGAAATATCTTGAGGTGAATGAAAACAAAATTTACAGATTGCAGCAAAGGCAGTGCTGAGAGAGAAATATACAGCTCTAAAAGCTTATATCAAAAAAGAAGAAAGACACCAACCAGTGGCCTAACCTCATATTTGGAGGAAGTAGAAAAAGAAGAAAAAACTAACCCAAATGAACTCAAGGAAGGAAATAACAAAGACTGGAGCTGAAATGAATGAAATAGGGAACAGAAAAACAATTGAGAAAAATTAATGAAACCAAAAGTTGGTTCTTTCAAAAGAGCAAGAAAATCAATGAACCTTCAGCTGGATGGACAGAGTAAAAAAGAATGTAGATGCAAATAACTAACATCAGAAATGAAAGCGGGGACATTATAACTGACCTCATTGAAATAAAGAGATAATACTATAAATAATTATATGCCAACAAATTAGATAACCTAGATAGAATGGGCAAATTCCTAAAAACACACAAATTACCTAAATTCAATCAAGAAGAAAGAGGAGATACCAACAAACCAATAATAAGTAACTACATTGAATCAGTAATCAAAAACCTCTCATCAAAGATATCTAAGAAAAGATGGCTTCACTGCTGAAATCTACCAAGCATTTAAAGAATTAACATTAACCCTGGTCAAACTTTTCCAAAAAATTAAAAAGTGAAGAACCCCTAACTCATTCTATGAGGGGCCAGCATCATCCTTATACAAAAACTTTATAAAAATATCACAAGAAAAAAACAAACAAAAAAATTAAAAAAAAGAAAACAGAAAAATATTACAAGAAAAGAAAATCACAGACCAATATCCCTTTAGAAATATAGATGCAAAAATCCTAAACAAAATAGTAGAAAACCCAAACCAAAACACACCGAAAGAATTAAACACACTGATCAAGTGGGATTTATCCCAGGAATGCAAGGATAGTTCAAAATAAGAAATCAATTAATAAAATACACATTAATAGAATGAAGGAGGAAAAAATCCCATATCATCTGGATTGATGCAGAAAAGGCCTTTGACAAAATCCTTTCTTTCTTGATAAAAATACTCATAAAACTAGTAATAGAAGTCTTCCTCAACATGATAAAGGACATATAAGAAAAACCTGCAGCTAACATCATAATCGATGGTGAAATACTGAGCACTTTCTTCCTAAGGTAATGAATAAGACAAGGATGTCCACTGTTACCACTGCTCTTCAATATTGTACTGAAAGTTACGGCCAGAGCTTTTAGGCAAGAAAAGGAAGTAAAAGGCATCCAAATTGGAAAGGAGGAAGTAAAACTCTATTTGCTGATTACATAATCCCACTTATGGAAAATCCTGAAAAAATCTACGATGAAATTACTAGAGCTAATAAAGAAATTCAGCAAAGTGGTGGGGAACAAGATCAGTGGTGAACAATCTGAAAAGGAAATCAAGAAAAAGAATTTCACATACAATAAGAATAAAAATATAAGCAATGGGAATAAATTCAAACAAGGATGTTGCAGACTTGTACATGGGAAACTAAAATACATTACTGAAGGAACTTAAAGAAGACCTAGATAAATGAAGGTCATTCTGAGTTCCTAGATTGGAGTGTTAAATATTGTTAAGATGATGGCTCTACCCAAAGTGACTTGCAGATTCAACTCAGTTCCATTCAAAATTCCAACAGCCTCCTTTGCAGAAATGGAAATGTCAGCCAACAAATTAATAAGGAAAGGTAAGAGGCTCTGAATAGATTATACATCTTGAAAAAATTATACAGCTTGGAGGACTGTGCCAGTTTGAAAGTCTTATGTACCCTAGAAAAGCCATGTTTTAATCCTAATCCAATCTTGTGGGAGCAACCCTTTCTTTTAATCCTGATTCAATAGTGTATGTAGAAGCTTTTGATTAGATTTTCTCCACAGAAATGTGACTCACCCAATGGGGGTGTAATCTTTGGATTAGATGGAGATGTGACTTCACCCATTCTAGATGGGTCTTGATTAGATTACTAGAGACTTTAAAAGGGAAACATTTTGGAGAAACGACAGAGCCTACAGAAATGACAGAAACCTCAGAGCCAACAGAGAGCACAGAAATAGACGCTTGGAGAATATTTGCTTCAAAGAACAGAGACATGGATGCTTGGAGATACTTGAAGCCCAGAAGACAACACCATGAGATGTTAAGCAAGCAGAACATGGAGAGAGCCAAGGAAAGCCAAGAGATGAAAGCCAGCCCCAGAGAAGCAAAATGAGGAACGCCCACTTTGAAAGCAATGGAGCCCAGGAGCAAGGGATCAGCAAATGCTAGCCACGTGGCTACCCAGCTGACAGAGGTGTTTCTGACCCATCGGCCTTCCTTGACTTAAGGTATTTCCCCTGGATGCCTTAATTTGGACACCTTTACTTCCTCAGAATTTTAAACTTGTCATTTATTAAATTCCCCTTTTTAAAAGTGTTCCAGTTTTGGTATATCACATTCCGGCAGCTTTCAAAGTAACACAAGGACTAACACTTTACAGTTTAAAATGTATTACCAAGTTTCAGTACTCAAAAACAGTGTGGCACTGGCACAAGTATGGACGAATAGTACAATGGAATAGAACTTAAGGTTCAGAAATAAACTCTCACATCTATGGCCAATTAGCTTTTGGCAAGGATGTAAAGCACACTTAATGGGGAAAGAATAGTCTCTTCAACAAATGGTGTTATAAAACTGGTTATACACCTGCAAACGAATGGAAGTTGACCTCATACCTAACAACATATAGGAAAATTAAACTAACATGGGACAAAGAGCTAAATACAAGAACTAAAATGATAAAACTCCTAGAAGAAAATATAGGGGAGCATCTTCATGACCCTGTATTAGGCAACGGATTTTTATACTTGGTACCAAAAGCATGAGGAATTAAAAAAAACAAGACAAAAACCAAAAACAAACTGGAGCTCATCAGAATTAAATGTTTTTGTGCACCAAGGACATTATCAAGAAAGTGAAAATGGGAATGGGAGAAAATATGTGGAAATTATGTTCCTGATTAGTGTTTAGAATCAGAATATATAAATAATATTTAACAAAAAGACAAAAAAACCCAATTAAAAAATGGGCAAAGAACTTAAATAGGCATTTCTCTAAAGAAGATATACAGATGGCCAAAAAGCACATGAAAAGGTGCTCAACGTCATTATTCATTAAGGAAATGGAAATCAAAACCACAATGAGATACAATTTTAAGTCCACTAGAATAGTTATTCTTTAAAAAATGTAAAATACAAGGGTTGGTGAGGATGTGGAAAATAGGAACCCTTGTCCATTGTTGGTGGTAATGTAACAGGTGGAGTTGTTGTGAAAAACAGTTGGGTGCTTCTGGGTAAGTTAAGTATGGAATTACTGTATGATATGCCAACTCTACTTCTTGATTATTCCCAAAATAACTGAAAGCAGGGACTCAAGCAGATACTTGCATAATGATGTTTACAGTGGTATTATTCAATTGCCACAAGATGGAAGCAACCCAAGTGTCCATCAACAGATGAATGAATAAATAGAATGTGGTTGTGGTGGTTTGAAGGCGGATGTACCCTCCAGAAAAACCTGTTCTTAAATTTAATCCATTCCTGGGGGTGTGGACCTTTGTAAGTAGGATCTTTGATGAAATTATTTCAATTATGAAGGTGTGGTTCACCTCACTCAGGATGTGTCTTAATCCTATTACTGGAATCCTTTATAAGCGGAATGAAATTCAAACAGAGAACGTCACAGAAGGAGCTGCCAGAAGCATTGGGAATAGATTCCTCCTGTAGCCTCCTGGACAAGTAATTACCCATCTGCTGTTCAAATACTTGGAGCTACCACAGGTTTTTATAACTTCTGGAAATAGGCTGTTCCACTGCAGGACAGTTCTAATTGCTGATAGTGTTAGAAAGGAGGGTATCTTTGAAACCCAATAACTTATATGTATCTTTTCATGAATCACGTGTCAGTGACATATTTATTTCATTTATACATGGAAGAAAAATTTCCTGACCATAAGAATACATCAGGTGGTGGAATTTACTTTTCTTTGCATTTTAAAGAATCAAATACTAAGGAAAATAAAGTGAATAGCAACCTGGCACAGTATTCCAAATACTGCAAATCTAGGCTTTTGTGGAGCCTATGGCAAGGAATTGTAGATTAATTTAAAAAACAATTTAGGAAGCCAAGATGTGCCTGTCCATAACTATTTACATTCATATTGTACTCAAAGTTAATTCACTTGTGATAAGAAAGGGCCTTATGTACTTATTTAGTTCTTTTCACAGAAACTAGTAATCAAAGGATAAGTAAAAGGTTTATCAGTTTCACACTGCAAATATGACTTGAAACAGTTAAAAGCATACTCACTGTTTAAAGTAAAAATACACAGAAAACCTAATTATAAAATGTTTAGCACACAATAAATAGCAGTACCAATTAAGATCAAACTAGTCCATTCTCGCCCCTTCCTACAAACTACTGGGCTAATGAATTTCTAATCTCAAGTGACTGTAGTATAAAAATCTCTATGCAGCATGAGGGAAATGTACATAAAAAAATGACATTATTTCCAAATATGATAAGAAAATCTTCACTGTTTTTTGTGTTTCTTGCTTTTTTAAATAAGGAAGCATTTGCCTGAATATCATAAAAACAGCATAAAATAAAAAGAAAATCATTTGTCTTTCATAAAAGGGAATTGAGGTTAGACTATCTCAGTAGAAACTGAATTAAATCACCAACTTTACAGTCCTTGAGTTGTTTACAACTATTCAGTAGAGGCTATTAAGGTTAAAACAATAAACAATACTGTTTTTTAAAAAAACTAAATCTAAAATCCTTTTTTAAAAAAATATTTTTATTGAGAAATCTTCACACACATACAGTCCAAACATAGTGTACATACAGTGGCTCAAAATATCATCACACAGTTGTGTATTCATCACCATGACCATTTTTAGAACTAAATTTAAGATTCTTGCGCTTATGCGTGACCCGCCAGCCCGGGGCTGCTTCAGGCTCTGGCCACCTTCGCCAGGATGTCAAGCCTAGGAGGCCATAGGGTGACACCTCAGGTTGTCACAAAGCAAAGGGACGGTTGTGCCCGGGGCCCTTAGAGCAACTGGGGGGAGGGAAGGGCCGTCACCCCGAAAGACAGCTAAAACAGCTTGTTCGTGCTGGCGTAGCACAGGAATCCCAGTGCCCAGCTGGCTCCGCGGCCAGAGAAGTCCTTGCTCTTAACACTAAACATTATCTTTTGTAAGAGATTTTTCTCTTCTTTCACTTCTAAAAAACGTCAACGTAGGTGGAAAAAAAAATAATAAAGCTTTACACAGAAAAAAAACCTTCTTGCGCTTAAAGGTCATTTATCTTCAAATACATTATTCAAAACAAGCCCCTATTCCAAGATGAACTGACTCACTCAGTTTTAATATAGCAGAAATGCCAAATTTGGTGCAATGTTTAAATGGAATATTTGCCATGCAAATAATTTAACTTTTTAATTTCATTTCCTATATAATTAACTTATTACTGCTATACTTTAAAACCACATTGTTTGCATGTCAAGAGTGTTGGTATATCAAGAGTATTTGTATGTTTGTTCGTTGTTTATACTAAAAATATTAAAAAAACATTCTTTTTTAGAAGCTGTTAGTATTGGGGGAAGTGGATTACTCCTACTTACGCTTTCCTTTTTTATGTTTCCATCTCTCAGGTCTATTTCCATCCTTTGCAGTTAATTTATTTCCTGTGATATTGGCTCATGAATTGTCAGTTTGATTCTTGAGTCAGTTAAATTCAAAAGTGATTTATGAGAAAGCTTAAAATTCGGATATTTTTCAGTAAGCAATGTGTTTCTATTTGTTAAACAGAAATAAACTAGTGCCCTAAATGAAATCCACAGTGAAACGCAAATCTCAGTAAGCCCGGTGTATTCATGCCCTTCAGCTTTTTCTGCCCTGTAAGACACTCCCCCCAGCTCAATACCTGAAAGCACCTGGGGTTCATTTCTACCTCAGCACTTACCATTTTGTAATTAAGGTGCAGGACTCATGATGACGGTGACTCAGCTATAGTCTTTCCACAACGCTGCAAAAATTCCTTTCCCACTATGGCCTTGGAAAGGTGGGTGTTTGTGAAACTCAATGATCTATAAAGGCCCATTCTAGCTTGGAACATCCCATTATCGTTTTGCCTCTGCTGAATTTTGTTATACTTATTGTGACCAAAGCGTGAACCTTCATTTAAGTTATTCAAATATGTACAATATGTCCGATAAAATTAATAGCAATTTTTTTTCTAAATCGATTTGCCCTTTGGAAGAACTTCAAAAATAATAATGCTAGAAGTACCAGACAGTACTTTTTTTTCTTTTTGAGGACAGTGCTAGCCTCTTTAAGTTTCAAAAGATGTTAGCTGAACGAATTCTAGCTTACAGCCACCCACTTGATATCACCTTAGCACCTCATGCTTTAAAAGACTGAGGTCTAAGGCAGGCAACGGTGGCACAGTGGCAGAGTTCTCCCGTCAGGTCGGAGACCAGGGTTCGGTTCCGGTGCCTCCCTAAGCAAAAAACAAAACACTGAGGTCTTGCTGATCTTTACTGAGGGATTTAAACTTAGATCTCTATGACCCTGACATTTTTTCCTTCATCAGCTGACCTACTTTATTTCCACTCAGCTGTAACATTAGCAAGGCTGTTATCACGTGATTTTGCCATCTTAACATTTTTTTGTTTCTGAGTTTGAGGAAGCATTTGAGAACAAACACATAGAACATGTCATGAGGGAAGCAGAAATAACCCTCATATTTCTGGGGCCACCAAGAAAGACCCAGTGACAAGGAAGACTTTCTAAAATCTATATCCTTTAATCTTTTTGTCCACTTGATCTAAAGCATTTGAAAATCTGGGGCTAAAATATCTGGTACCGAGCCTCAATTTCTCAGAGGAGTAGAAATAAAACTTAAAAACATCACCAGATAAGCACTTGTGGCAACAGCCCGCAGAGAAAACAAGTTCCAGGAAGTAATTTCCGGGTGGAGGTGGGAGGGGCGCCTGATTTCCGGTCGGAGGGCTGGCAGCTGCTCTTGCGCAAGCGCGATTCGCACTATCCTGGCTTTTTTTTTTTTTTTTCTCTCCCCTCCCCCCACCCCTAGCCTGAGGGGTCTTGAGGTGACAGCGCTGCAACTTCGACTCTAATAGGAGTAGGAGAAGATGGACCAGAGGAAGGCCGGGCGACGGCGATCCTTACCCGGTGAGAAAGGGTCGGAGGAGGGCTAAGCATTATTGACCCTCTCTCTGGGTAAACGGGAGGTGCAGGCGGCGACAGTGCTACGGCCCCGAGCCGCGGGGGCGGAGAGGGAGAGGAGGGGACGCGCACAATGGAAGACTCCCCGGATTGCTCCCGCCCCTGCGAGTCACAGACCCTGTCTCAGCTGTCATCGAAGCCTCGGTGGCTCTTTACCCCACCACCTTGTTCATTTTTTTCTCTTCCCCCGCGAACACCCTCCTTGAGTCTCCTCGGCCCACGGACCTTCTTGTTGGCCTGCCTCCCTTCTGCCACGCCTTCCTCGTAATTCCTCCAATGTTCCAGTCTCGTTTCCACCTTCTCAGCGCCTGACCTCACTTTCCCCTATTCCTTTGATTCTCGACTTTGCTTTTGCTTTTCTCCCAACATCTTTCCCCTTCCCTGCTTCCCGGGGCAGATAGTAGCGGTTACATAGGAAGAAAGGCGGGGCTTGCTAATTGACACTTCATTCCTAAGATAAAGACTCAAATGTGTCTCTTCTGAACTGGTCGGCTCAGTACCCCTTTCGCTTCCAGCCTCCTCCAGCTTCTTCTAAAAGTGATTAAAAAGCCGAACAAAGGATTTGAAGCTGTGCTTCCGTTGTGTCTTTATTCTCAGCATATTTTTGTTTTTGGAATTGCTTTAAGGTTTAAATGACCATCTTCAGTTTTGTGTACTACGTCTTGGAAACACATAGGTGGAGTTACAAGTAAGGTAGAGCTCTTTCCAATCAACAAGTTTTTGTCAGACATCTTATTCTTTAAGCCCACTCCAAGTCCTCGAGGACTTTAATAAGCTTACAGTCTGGTACATAAACTAATATCCGCTGAATCAGTTATTTCGTTTTATTTTCCCATATCCTATGGTACCGTTATTTTTGTAGAGACAGTCTTAACGATTACAAATTTATTAGGAGTGCCCTATGGCAGTGCATTTCAAACTTGATCAGCCTTAACTGCAGGTAGAGTGACCATGGATATTTGGGGACATTACCTGAATCTTTTCCTCCTAAAACTGTAAGCTGATATTAAGGAAAATGAGTAATGTTTATCTCTTGTCATTTGTATGCTTCCTAACACAGTGATTTAGGAGTAATCATATTTCAGTTTGAGTTGCACAGCCTTATGGTGTCTTTTTTCAATAAATGCACTTCACTTGGCCTAGCAAATTTTGGGGTTGGGCTGGGGATAGAATATTAACCTTGTTCTTAGCAAATCACATTTTGTTTTGCAAATAGATATCAGTATATCCCTTTACCTGAATACGCTTATTTATTTATTTATTTAACCTAATTTGCTGCAAGTAGTTGTGGGAAGTGAATTTGGAGAATAAAGCTATTTTTGTGATTAAAGAAGTTGTGGATTTAAGGAACAATTATGCATAAAATACAGTATTACCATATACCAACATGTTATTAACACCTTGCATTGGTGTGAAAATTTGTTAAGATTGGTGATAGTACCTTTTTTTTTTATAGTGGTACTATTAATTATTCTTAAAAGGCATTGATATTTATGTTGATTATGCCTCTGGAGTGGATTTTTTTTCCTTCCTGATAACTTCTCTTTTGGAGATGTACCTTCTGAAAATTAACTGCTGTTGATATATCATAAAAACCATTCCCAAATTCGGTATTGATCTAGCTCTGATTTTAAGAGATGAACATTAACTTTTAAGAATATTTCTCCTTTTCTTAATAATGTATCTTTAATTTTCCTATATACTCAGAAATAAAACATGGCTAGTTGAAAAGGGATTCTGTAGATTCAGTGTAACATTTATATGCATGCAGTTCCCATTTCATTGGGAATATTTGCTAGCTGGAACTCAGATGGTTGAAAGTGACATTTATAGACATCAAAATCCCATAAGTATGTGAAAAGAAGAATTTGATTAATTAAACTAGGATAATTCTCAACTAGAGGAAGAAAGCAGGAAGCAGTAGAAAGAGAGCAAACAAGTCTGTAGGCTTTTTCTGAGACTGCTTTGAGTTTCCCTAAACTTTCTCCTCAACGAGGAAGAACTACATAGTGTATTGGTCAGAACCCTTCCAGTAGGAAAGAGTAGAAGCCCAATTCTAGTTGATTTAAGCAAAATATAAAACAAATTTATGGTCTCATATAACTGATAATGTCGGAGTGTAATAGTATGGCTACACCTGCTTACGGCAGCAGTTCTCTAAGCGTGATGTCTTGATTCCTTGAGATACTGTCGCATGGGTGAGATCAGAACTATTTTCATAATTCTAAGACATTGTTTGCCTTTTATCTCTACAGTAAAAGTGTACAGTAACATTTTCTAGAGACTACATGATATCTTTTGCAACAGATTTAGGGCAGAAGCAGATAGAATCCAGCTGTACTCTATTAGACATTAAAGAGATTTGCATGTATGTAAAACAGTGGCACCCTTCTGAGTAATTATTTTTTAAAAGTTATTTTTATAAAAATGTGTTAGTTTATGTTAACATGCAAAGGGTCTATTGTTACTTTAAATTAATACATATTTTAAAATTAAAAAAATTCTGTTAAGTGGAAGAACTACAAAAACTCTGATTATCATACTTTTCTGGAATGTGGCCATGAATCAGGAGTTAAGCACAAAAGATTCCTGAGCAAAGAGAAATTCCAAAGTCTGTATATTAAAGTTCACTTAATTTGCTCATGAGAAGCTTCTTAGATTTTTCTTCAGAATATATTGAATCTATATTTTTGAACTATTTATAACACCAGTAAGCATGGTTATCTTGCTTTCAACCTCACAGCATTTCAAAAATGGCAAATTAGGTGGGGATACAGATGTAAAAAGTATTGGCTACCAGAGACAGGTTCACTAACAGTAAAATATAATAATAAAGTGCATATGAACAGGCAATATTAGCTGTTAAAATATTAACAGACAAATTATAGCATGGATTTATACAAGTCATAAATCACAATTTTCAAGTGAGCTTTTGAAGTAAAAACAATATTCAAATGAATTTCATTTTCATTCAATTGACTGCTTCAGGTAACATCCTTGAAGAATTATGCTCATTCTCATTTGTAGTTAAAGAAACACTTATTTTTTGAGTACTTAGGTACTAAGTACTATGCTATGAATTTTACAAACCTTAATCAGTTCAAAAGTCCCATGAGGGGTTATTTTGTGATTTACAGATTTGGAAACTGGGATCCTAGAGAGTAGCTGTTACAATAGCATGTATATTTTGCAGCAGATTGAGTGCAGAAGCAGGGAGGAGAATCCAGCTGTACTCTGTTAAGTCAGACATTAAAGAGATTTGCAAATGTGTAAAACAGTGGCACTCTTCTCAGTAATTACTATTTTTTTAAAATAGTTATTTTTGTAAAATGTGTTAATTATGTTAACATGCAATGGGTCTGTTGTTACAGCCAGGATTCAAAATCTGGTCTGATTACAAAATTCTGTAATTTTAACCTCATTATGGTCACAGGATGTTAATGAGCCTTATTTGAAAAAAAAAAAAAAGGAAAGACTCCATGGACAAAAAAGTGTGAGAATTAGTTTTAAGGAAATTTTCTTCTTTGCAGGAATTTTCAGAGCCTTTGCTATGTTCCTGTACATTGTGCCTTTTCAAGAGAGTGACTGAGCAGTGTTTCTCAAACTTAACTTGATTTTGCAGCTCTTCCCTCTTCTCCCTATATTATCTTGACGGACTGTTCTCCCCATATCATCTTAAGGGACTAGTGTCCCATGATGATATACCTTTCTTACATTTTTCAATAGGCTTAGGAGGTGCCTGTGTATTTTGTATAACATAATTAAGTTTCAAGCTCAGTGTCTATAATAGTAATTATATAGCTACATTATTTTTGGAGATATTAGCTGATGCTGTTGGAATAAATGGACTTGCTCACATTATAGAGTGAGAAAAGCTGTTGGAATGAATGGACTTGTTGAAAGATTAGAGTGAGAAAGTCTAGAAATTAAACATACATTAAATTTCAAAACAGGTAGGAAGAGACACAGGTAAGGAGATGGAGGAGAAGCACATAGGCAGAACAGGAATGAGATAGGTTTAGGAAACAAGGGAAAACTGTGTTGAAAGCCTGTGAAAAACATTGTAACAGAGAAAAGTATGAGGGTGCTGGATTTAGCAATTAGGAAGTCACTTAGAAGGTGATTTTAGTAGAGCAGAAAACCAAATTTCAAGAAATGAAAAGAATGAGTGGGTAGTAAGGAAACAAACAGTAGTTAGGGCAGCAAAAGAAAGCTGAGAAAATGAGATATGACAGAAGGGAGATCTATGGAACATGCTTGAGTAGGAAATTAGATTGACAAAAGTTTTTAAAAGGATATCAAGAGATATCCAATTGAGTTGGTAGGAAGTGGGAAAGGAGTCAGTAGAGAGGGAAAGATTGAAAACCTGAAGTAGAAGATAATTGATGGAAAGGTTCCAGAAGAAATGGGGAGAATGGAACCAAAGGTCATTCTGTAAGACATGCAGAATGGGAGAAAAATGGATAAAGATACAGAGAAGTTTTGAAAAGTTAAGGATATTACAATCATGACTTCTACCTTAGTGAAACAGAAGGGAAGATAATCTTTTGGAAAAGAGGGACTTTTAAGTGGTATTGGAAGATTAAATAATGAAGTAGCTGTTAGACTAGGTCAATTAGGGATGAATAAAAAGATTTAAGTAATTTTGAGATCTTAGTTAAACCAAGCATAAATTGGTAATAGTTTCAGTTGCTACAAATATGTGAATTTCTTTAGTAGGACTAAGCAATTGAAGAGCAAAAACTTGGGAAAAAATGAGTTTAGTTTTACTTAGGGTTAAAGGATGTGGCAAGATACAGTAGAGAATGGGTTCAGTGGGAGCAAGGAAATGAAGGACTATAAAAACTTTGTTGTAGAATGAGATGGCAAGTTCACGTTTGAGAACTTTGGAAATGGAATAGTTTACCTTAAGTCCATTCATGATTGTGTATTGTTGAAATGGGAAGTGTAGAGGAAGATTGTTAGAGGTAATAAATTAGTGAATGAGTTGAAGTTTTAGTGCTTCAGAATTATAGATGCTTTGATGTTAGAGAAGAAAAATATTAGAACAAATATTATGGTATTTTAGGAATGTAGGGAAGAGTCTTGGGTCAAGAGAGGTCAGTTACAAATATGGGTGAGGGAGTATGTCCGAATTATGGGAATTTGAAAGAAGGACTTATTACAATAATATAGAATAATAATTGGAAGTAGTTTTATTGGGGGAGGAGGTTGTTAATCCTTATTCCTGTTTTTTCTTTAACTTTTAATTTTGATATAATTAAAAAATTTTTTTATTATAAATAATGTACCGATATACCAACATTCTTGACATATGAACATCCTTGACGTGGTTACAATCAATGGCTCACAATATCATCACATAGTTGTGAATTCATCACCATGAGCATTTTTTTTTTAACATTTGAATCTCTCCAGAAAAAGAAAAAAGAAAAAACTCATACGTGCCATACCCCTTATCACTCCTTTTCATTGATTGCTAGTATTTCAATCTACTTAATTAATTTTAACCTTTGTTCCCCTTATTATTTGTTTATTTTTTATCCATATTTTTCACTCATCTGTCCATACCGTAGATGAAAGGAGCATCAGACTCAAGGTTTTTACAGTCACACAGTAACATTGTGAAAGCTGTATCATTATACAATCATTTTCAAGAGGCGTGCCTACTGGAATACAGCTCTGCAGTTTCAGGCACTTCCCTCTAGCCACTCTAATACACCATAAACTAAAAAGGGGATATCTGTATGATGCATAAGAATAACATCCAGGATAACCTCTCAAATCTCTTTGAAATCTCTCAGCCACTGACACTTTATTTTGTCTCATTTCTCTCTTCCCCCTTTTAGCCTAGAAGGTTTTCTCAGTCTCTTGGTGCTGAGTCCCAGCTCATCTCAGGATTTCTGTCCCACGTTGGCAAGGAGATTTACACCCTTGGGAGTCATGTCCCACATAGAGATGGGGAGGGCAGTAAGTTTGCTTGCTGTGTTGGCTAAGAGAGAGAGGCCACATCTGAGCAACAAAAGAGGTTCTCTGCGGGGTGACTTTTAGGCCTAATTTTTTTTTTGGGTGCATGGTCCGGTAATTGAACCCGGGTTTCCCACATGAAAGGCAAGCATTCTACCCACTGAACCACTTTTAGGCCTAATTATAAGTAGACTTAGCCTATCCTTTGTGGGGATAAGTTTCATACGAACAAATCCCAAGATTGAGGGCCTGACCTATTGATTTTGTTATCTCTACTGCTTGTGAGAATTTCAGGAATTTTCCAAATGGGGAAGTTGAATTTCCTCCTTTCTCGCCATTCCTGTGAGGGGACTTTACAAATACTTCTTTATTCACTGTTAAATCATCTAGGATTTATTGGGGCATCACACTAACCTGGACAAACCTACAAAATCTCATGCCCTGTTCAACTGAGATAATTTTATAACCATGGGACAGTTGCAAAAATAATAAAAACCCAACACAGAGAACATACCCCTGGGATACTAGGACATTTTGCCACCCTTGTCATATCATTCTTTGTTTCTGTTTATCAGTCTGTGTATTGATCCTCTGACCATTTGAAAGCAGGTTGCATATATCATACTTCTTTTTTTTTTTTTTTAACTTTTTTTTAATTGTGAAATATAACATATACAAAAATGCAATATATTTCCAAGAACTTTTTTTTTGTGTGTGTGCTGTATGGTGAGGTCACATTTCATTCTTTTTCCATATCAGTATTCTGTTATTGCAACACCGTTTGTTGAACTTTTTGTTTGTTTGTTTTTGTTGGTTTGTTTGCTTGTTTGTTTGGGAAGTGCATGGTCTGGGAATTGAACCCAGGTCTCCTGCATGGCAGGTGAGAATTCTACCACTGAACTACCCTTGCTTCCCCTCCAAGTACATTTTAACAAGTAGTTATAGAACAGATTTTAAAGTTTGGTATGGGTTACAGTTCCACTATTTTTAGTTTTTCCTTCTAGCTGCTCCAAGACACTGGAAACCAAAATAATTATCAATATAATGATTCAGCAGTCTTACTCATTTACTAAATCCTATCTTCTCTATTATACTTCTTTTCTTTAAATAGCATACCTACATAAAAGCAATAAATATCGAAGTACATCATAACAATTAATTGTAGAACAGATTTTAAAGTTTGGTATGGGTTACAATTCCATAATTTTAGGTTTTTATTTCTAGCTGCTCTAAGGTACTGGAGGCTGAAAGAAATATCAGCATAATTATTCAGCACTCATACTCATTTGTTAAACCTGACCTTCTCTGTATAATTCCACCAACACCTTTGATTTTTCTCCTACTCTTTAATGCTATTTGGGCTATTCCCATTCTAAGTTTTTCATGTTGGAAGGGGCTGTCAATAACATGGGATGGGGAATGAAACTAACTGATGTCCTAGAAGGACTGGCCCCTCTGCATTTCAGAACTTATCTGGTCCAGGAACTCATCTGGAGGTTGTAGATTTTGGAAAGTTACCCTAGTCCATGAAACCTTTTTAGAATCTTATGTAATGCCCTAGGAGTTCATTAGGATTGACAAGAATGGTCTTGGTTGGGGTTTGGCAGGTTATGATAGGTAGCAGTGTCTAACTGAAGCATGTGTAAGAAAGAGTGACCTCCAGTGTTGCCTCTTGGCTTTATTTGAACTCTCTCAGCCATTGATACTTTATTTCTCCCTTTTTGTCAGGATGGTGTTGTTGATCCCATGGTTCCAGAGCTAGGCTCATCCCTGGGAGTCATCTCCCACGTTGCCAGGGAGACTTTCATCCCTGGGTGTCATGTTCCACATAGAAGGTAGCGCAATGGTTTAGCTTGCAAAATTGGGCTTAGAGAGAGGCCACATCTGAGCAACAAAAAAGATCCTTTGGAAGTAATCCTTAGGCAAACTATAGGAGGTTAAGCTTCTCTGCTATTTGTATAAGCTTCACAAGAGAAAGCCTCAAATTCAAGGGCTTGGCCTGTTGATTTGGGTGTCCCTAATGTGTGGCACACTATCTGTGTTTTCCCTAGTGGTAAAGTTCAGTAGTTCCATAATGTTTCTCCCTTCTCTCAAGAAACTTGGCCAACACTTTTTGATTATCTGCTTAATATACACAGGGATGTATATAGGCATTACATTAAGATGCACAGGATTAAAGGCTCTCATTCTTATTCTGGGTTCACTGTGTTTGGATTGTTTAAATAATCTACACAGACAGGTTAAGTTAGATTATGTGCTACAGAAAACTTAAGTTCAGGACATAATACAGCTTTCTTCCTTTGGTCTCAAAGAGTAGGTGAAGTTCTAAAATACATGCACCGTCTTCCTTATGCCTGTATCTTGAATTACCTTACTCCCGACCTGATTGGCTTCATCCTTATCTCTAAATACCAGGTGTTCTAGTTTGCTAGCTGCTGGAATGCAATATATCAGGAATGGAATGGCTTTTTAAAAGGGAAATTTAATAACTTGCTAGTTTACCATTCTAAGACTAAGAAAATGTCCCTATTAAAACAGGTGTATAGGAATGTCCAACCTAAGGCATCCAGTAAAAAATACCTTGGTTCAAGAAGGCCGATGAAGTTCACAGTTTTCTCTCTCATCTGGAAAGGCACATGGCAAACACAGTCAGGGTTCCTCTCTCATCTGGAAGGGCACATGGCGAACATGGCATCATCTGCTAGCTTCTCCTGGCTTCCTGCTTCATGAAGCTCCCCGGGAGGCATTTTCCTTCTTTATCTCCAAAGGTCACTGGCTGGTATACTCTGCTTCTTGTGGCTGTGTCGTTCTGCTCTGCTCTCTCTGAATCTCTTCCATTCTCCAAAATGTTTCCTCTTTTATAGGACTTCAGAAACTAACCAAGACCCACCGAAATGGGTAGAGACATGCCTCAACCTAATCCAGTTTAACAACCATTCTTGATTAAATAACACCTCCAGGGAGAGCTAATTACAGTTCCAAATTTACAATACTGAATAGGGATTAGAAGAAACAATTGCCTTTACAAAATGGGATTAGGATTAAAACATGGTTTTTCTAGGGTACATACATCATTTCAAACCAGCATACCAGGTTAAACATATATAAAACAGCCCCTCAAAATCCAGAAATAACAATTACAACTCAGGACTAAATGTGACTGCTATAAGAACTTATAATCTCGACACAGTTTTCTTACAAGTATTTTCTAAATGGGATAATATGATATTTGCTCTTTTGTTTTTGCCGATTTTACCTCACCAAATGTCCCACAGGTTCATGCAGATGGTAGCATGCCTCACAACTTTGTTCCTTTTTGTAGCAGCACCATCTCCTATCATATGTTTACACCATTGTTCACCAATCTTCTTCTCAGTGAGCGCATCTTTCAACCACCTCCGTCTACTAGGCCTCAAGTATAATGGCCAAAGTCAACAGTGCATCAACACTCTCAATTTTAGATAGTTTCATTGTTCCCAAGAGAAAGATAGCCAATAAACACTCCCTCACCAAACAGAAGATCCAAACCTCCCCCTAACTCTTGTCCCTCTCCCCATTATGTTCCCCTGGTATTGCTGCAGTACCTTTAATGTTTTCCTTTTTTTTTTTTAAACTTTTTTTTATTAATTAAAAAAAAATTAACAAACAAAACATTTAGATATCATTCCATTCTACATATGCAATCAGTAATTCTTAATATCATCACATAGTTGCACATTCATCATTTCTTAGTACATTTGCATCGATTTAGAAAAAGAAATAAAAAGGCAACAGAAAAAGAAATAAAATGATAATAGAGAAAAAAAAGACTATACATACCATACCCCTTACCCCTCGCTTTCATTTACCAATGTTTCAAACTGAATTTATTTTAACATTTGTTCCCCCTATTATTTATTTTTATTCCATATGTTCTACTCTTCTGTTGATATAGTAGCTAAGAGGAGCATCAGACATAAGGTTTTCATATTCACAGAGTCTCATTGTGAAAGCTATATCATTGTTCAATCATCATCAAGAAACATGGCTACTGGAACACAGCACTACATTTTCAGGCAATTCCCTCCAGCCTCTCCACTACATCTTGAACAACAAGGTGATATCTACTTAATGTGTAAGAATAATCTCCAGGATAACCTCTCGACTCTGTTTGGAATCTCTCAGCCATTGACAGTTTGTCTCATTTCACTCTTCCTGCTTTTGGTCGAGAAGTTTCTCTCAATCCCTTGATGTTAATTCTCAGCTCATTCTAGGGTTTTTCTCAGTCCCTTGATGCTGAGTCTCAGCTCATTCCAGGATCTCTGTCCCACGTTGCCAGGAAGGTCCACACCCCTGGGAGTCATGTCCCACGCAGAGAGGGGGAGGGTGGTGAGACTGCTCGTTCTGTTGGCTGGAGAGAGGGGCCACATCTGAGCAACCAAAGAGGCTCTCTTGGGGGTGACTCCTGGGCCTAAATTTTAAGTAGACTTGACCTATCCTTTGTGTGGTTAAGTTTCATGTGAACAAACCCCAAGACTGGGGGCTCAGCCGATAGCTTTGGTTGTCCACACTGCTTGTGAGAATATCAAGAATTCAACTTGGGGAAGTTGAATTTCTCCCCACTCTCACCATTCCCCGAAGGGGGCTTGCAAATACTTTTCCAGTCACTGATCAAATCATTCTGGGATTCATTGGGGGATCACTCTGGACAAACCAACAAAATCTCATGTGCTACCTGAGATTCCAAGTACTTATGACATTCAATCAAACTATCTACATGAGTTATATTAGGAAATGCTGTAGTCAAAATCTAAGTTTGTAACAAACATTTTTTGCTTTAGTCTCACACATAAGGTGACATGTTAAAGTATTAATTATCTATTTTCAGCACCCTGCAATAATGACATTCCTTTGTTCTTCCTCATGCCAAAACACTTTTAAATTTGTACATTGTACATTTCACTATTATTATACACTCTAGGCATTCCTAGATTATACCATCTCGATCTTTAACATCTATCTTTCTTTCTGATTTCATTTATGTCCCCAGCCCTCCTCACTCTATCACTCTCACATGCAGCTTCATTCAGTGTTTTAACATTATTACATTACAGTTAGGTAGTATTGTGCTGTCCGTTTCTGAGTTTTTGTATCCAGTCCTATTGCACAGTCTGTATCCCTTCAGCTCCAATTACCCACTATCTTACCCTATTTCTATCTCCTGATGGTCTCTGTTACCAACGACATATTCCAAGTTTATTCACTAATGTCGGTTCCTATCAGTGAGACCATACAGTATCTATCCTTTAGTTTTTGGCTAGTCTCACTCAGCATAATGTTCTCTAGGTCCATCCATGTTGTTACATACTTCATAAGTTTATTCTGTCTTAGAGCTGCATCATATTCCATTGTATGTATATACCACAGTTTGTTTAGCCACTCGTCTGTTGATGGACATTTTGGCTGTTTCCATCTCCTTGCAATTGTAAATAATGCTGCTATAAACATTGGTGTGCAAATGTCCGTTTGTGTCTTTGTCCTTAAGTCCTCTGAATAGATACCTAGCAATGGTATTGCTGGGTCATATGGCAATTCTATATTCAGCTTTTTGAGGAACCGCCAAACTGCCTTCCACAGTGGTTGCACCATTTGACATTCCCACCAACAGTGAATAAGTGTGCCTCTTTCTCCACATCCTCTCCAGCACCTGTCATTTTCTGTTTTGTTGATAATGGCCATTCTTGTGGGTGTGAGGTGATATCTCATTGTGGTTTTGATTTGCATTTCTCTAATGGCCAGGGACATTGAGCATCTCTTCATGTGCCTTTTGGCCATTTGTATTTCCTCTTCTGAGAGGTGTCTGTTCAAGTCTTTTTCCCATTTTGTAATTGGATTGGCTGTCTTTTTGTTGTTGAGTTGAACAATCTCTTTATAAATTCTGGATACTAGACCTTTATCTGATATGTCATTTCCAAATATTGTCTCCCATTGTGTAGGCTGTCTTTCTTACTTTCTTGATGAAGTTCTTTGATGCACAAAAGTGTTTAATTTTGAGGAGCTCCCATTTCTTTCTTTCTTTCTTTGTTCAGTGCTCTTGCTTTAGGTGTAAGGTCCATAAAACTGCCTCCAATTATAATATTCATAAGATATCTCCCTACATTTTCCTCTAACTGTTTTATGGTCTTAGACCTAATGTTTAGATCTTTGATCCATTTTGAGTTAACTTTTGTATAGGGTGTAAGATACGGGTCCTCTTTCATTCTTTTGCATATGGATATCCAGTTCTCTAGGCACCATTTATTGAAGAGACTGTTCTGTCCCAAATGAGTTGGCTTGACTGCCTTATCAAAGATCAAATGTCCATAGATGAGAGGGTCTATATCTGAGCACTCTGTTCGATTCCATTGGTCAATATATCTATCTTTATGGCAGTACCATGCTGTTTTGACCACTGTGGCTTCATAATATGCCTTAAAGTCAGGCAGCGTGAGACCTCTAGCTTCGTTTTTTTTCCTCAAGATACTTTTAGGAATTCGGGGCACCCTGCCCTTCTAGATAAATTTGCTTATTGGTTTTTCTGTTTCTGAAAAGTAAGTTGGGATTTTGATTGGTATTGCGTTGAATCTGTAAATCAATTTAGGTAGAATTGACATCTTTACTATATTTAGTCTTCCAATCCATGAACATGGTGTGCTGGTTTGAAAGGAACTATGCCCCCTAAGAAAAGCCATGTTTTAATATAAATCCCGTTTCTTAAAGGTAGAATAATCTCTATTCAATACTGTATGTTTGAAACTGTAATGAGATCATCTCCCTGGTTGATGAGATTTAGTTAAGAACAGTTGTTAAACTGGATTAGGGGATGACATGTCTCCACCCATTTGAGTGGGTCTTTATTGGTTTACTGGAGTCCTATAAAAGAGGAAATATTTTGGAGAATGAGAGACTCAGAGAGAGCAGAGAATGCTGCAGCACCACGATGCAGAGTCCACGAGCCAGCAACCTTTGGAGTTGAAGAAGGAAAGTGCCTCCCGGGGAGCTTCATGAAATAGGAAGCCAGGAGAGAAAGCTAGCAGATGATGCTGTATTTGCCATGTGCCCTTCCAGCTGAGAGAGGAGCCCTGACCGTGTTCACCATGTGCCTTTCCAGATGAGAGAGAAACCCTGAACTTCATCGGCCTTCTTGAACCAAGGTATCTTTCCCTGGATGCCTTTGATTGGACATTACTATAGACTTGTTGTAATGGGGACATTTTCTCGGCCTTAGAACTGTAAACTAGCAACTCATTAAATCACCCCTTTTAAAAGCCATTCCGTTTCTGGTATATTGCATTCTGGCAGCTAGCAAACTAGAACACATGGTATACCCTTCCATCTATTTAGGTCTTCTGTGATTTCTTTTAACAGTTTTTTGTAGTTTTCTTTGTATAGGTCTTTTGTCTCTTGAGTTAAATTTATTCTTAAGTATTTTACTCTTTTAGTTGCAAAATGGAATTCGTTTCTTGATTTCCCCCTCAGCTTGTTTCCCCATTCTAGTGTATAGAAACACTACAGATTTTTGAATGTTGATCTTGTAACCTGCCACTTTGCTGTACTCGTCTATTAGCTCTAGTAGTTTTGCTGTGGATTTTTCAGGGTTTTTGACATATAGTATCATATCGTCTGCAAACAGTGATAGTTTTACTTCTTCCTTTCCAATTTGATGCCTTGTATTTCTTTTTCTTGCCTAATTGCTCTGGCTAGAACTTCCAACATGATGTTGAATAACAGTGGTGATAGTGGACATCCTTGTCTTGTTCCTGATCTTAGGGGGAAAGTTTTCAATTTTTCCCCATTGAGAATGATATTAGCTGTGTGTTTTTCATACATTCCCTCTATTATTTTAAGGAAGTTCCCTTGTATTCCTATCCTTTGAAGTGTTTTCAATAGGAAAGGATGTTGAATCTTGTCAAATGCCTTCTCCGCATCAATTGAGATGATCATGTGATTTTTCTGCTTTGATTTGTTGATGTGGTGTATTACATTAATTGATTTTCTTATGTTGAACCATCCTTGCATACCTGGGATGAATCCTACTTGGTCATGATGTATAATTCTTTTAATGTGGTGCTGGATTCAGTTTGCTAGAATTTTATTGAGGATTTTTGCATCTATATTCATTAGAGAAATTGGTCTGTAGTTTTCTTTTTTTGTAATATCATTGCCTGGTTTTGGTATGAGGGTGATGTTGGCTTCATAGAATGAATTACGTAGCTTTCCCTCCACTTCATTTTTTTTGAAGAGTTTGAGCAGGGTTGGTACTAATTCTTTCTGAAATGTTTGGTAGAATTCACATGTGAAGCCGTCTGGTCCTGGACTTTTCTTTTTGGGAAGCTTTTGAATGACTGATTCAATTTCTTTACTTGTAATTGGTTTGTTGAGGTCATCTGTTTCTTCTTGAGTTGAAGTTGGTTGTTCATGCCTTATTGTTGTATTTGTTATCATAAAGTTGTTCATAGTATCCTGTTATTACCTCCTTTATTTCTGTGAGGTCAGTGTTTATGTCTCCTCTTCCATTTCTGATCTTATTTATTTGCATCCTCTCTCTTATTCTTTTTGTCAATCTTGCTAAGGGCCCATCAATCTTGTTGATTTTCTCATAGAACCAACTTCTAGTCTTATTGATTTTCTCTATTGTTTTCATGTTCTCAATTTCATTTATTTCTGCTCTAATCTTTGTTATTTCTTTCCTTTTGCTTGCTTTGGGGTTAGTTTGCTGTTCTTTCTCCAGTTCTTCCAAGTGGTTAGTTAATTCTCGAATTTTTGCCCTTTCTTCTTTTTTGATATAGTCATTTAGGGCAATAAATTTCCCTCTTAACCCTGCCTTTGCTGCATCCTGTACATTTTTTTTTCTTTTGGGTGCATGGTCTGGGAATTGAACCTAGGTCTCCCACATGGAAGGTGAGCAGTCTACCACTGAACCACCTGTGTACCCCACAGCCTATAAATTTTGATAGGTTTTGTTTTCATTCTCATTAGCCTTGAGATATTTACTGATTTCTCTTGTAATTTATTCCTTGACCCACTGATTGTTTAAGAGTTTTGTATGATTTCAGTTTTTTTAAGTGTATTGAGACTTGCTTTGTGATCCAGTGTATGGTCAATCCTTGAGAATGATCCATGAGCACTTGAGAAAGATGTGTATCCTCCTGTTGTGGGGTGTAATGTTCTGTAAATGTCTGTTAAATCTAGATCATTTATCATATTATTCAGATTCTGTGTTACTTTATTGATCTTCTGTCTGGATTTTCTGTCCATTGATGAGAGCGAGGAATTGAAGTCTACAACTATTTTGGTGGAGGTGTCTGTTTCTCCCTTCAGTGTCATCAGTGTTTACCTCACACACTTTGGATCACTCTGGCTTGGTGCATAAATATTTATGATTGTTATGTCTTGTTGTTGAATTTTTCCTTTTATTAATACATAGTGCCTTCTTTGTCTCTTTTAATTGTTTTACATTTGAAATCTAACTTGTCAAATATTAGTGTATTAGTTAGGGTTCTCTAGAGAAACAGAATCAACAGGGAACACTTGCAAATATAAAATTTATGAAAGTGTCTCACGTGACCGTAGGAACGCAGAGTCCAAAATCCACAGGGCAGGCTGCGAAGCCGATGACTCCAATGAATGGCCTAGATGAACTCCACAGGAGAGGCTCACCAGCCAAAGCAGGACTCGAACCTGTCTCCTCTGAGTCCTCCTTAAAAGGCTTCCCATGATTGCATTTAGCATCACTAATTGCAGAAGACACTCCCCTTTGGCTGATTACAAATGGAATCAGCTGTGGATGTAGCTGACGTGATCATGACCTAATCCTATGAAATGTCCTCATTGCAACAGACGGGCCAGCGCTTGCCCAATCAGATGAACAGGTACCACAGCTTGGCCAAGTTGACACCTGTCCCTAACCATGACAGTCCACCCCTTGTCAACTTGGCACCTATATATATATATATATAAGGTGATATATATATATCACCTTAGACCATACTTAATTTCCAAATGAAAACAAAGAAGCACACATTTTTTCTTTTACCTGACAATACTCAACTGTCCTGCATATGACTGGAAACACATTAAATCTCTCCAGAATAGGGTGCAAATCCTTGGGCAACATTCATTCTTAAACTTGATATCTTACAACTTAAATATCACACTGGGGAAAGTTGTTGGAACCCAGGCGCCTGGAGAGAGACCAGCAGAGACCATCTTGTACCTTCCACGTAAGAAAGAACCTCAGTGGAAAGTGAGCTGCCTTTCCTCTGAAGAACCAACAAAATAAATCCTCTTTTATTAAAAGCCAATCCATGTCTGGTGTGTTGCATTCTGGCAGCTAGCAAACTAGAACAGATTTGGTACCAGGAGTGGGGTGCTGCTGCGGTTTGCAAAAACCAGATATGTTTGAATCGTGTTTTGGATGGCTAAGGGGAAGATTTTGGAGGAATTGTGAAGAGAATGATGGAGAAGACCTGGAGTGCATGAAGGGACTGTTGGTGTAAATGGAACCACTGCCAATCTTGACAAAGGAGGACACAAAAGGGAGAGACTGGGGTTTGCAGAGTGAGAACCATGGATGCTAGGGTCTGAAGCCAAGAAACCTCGGCCAGGAGAGTGAACCCACCTGTATACAGGAGAGGGTTAGTTTACCCTGAAGGGTGAGGATGAGTCTCTCATGTGTTGCAGTGGAAGAGTTGTGTAGCCTCAGGCCTTGAAGAAGGTAGAGCACGCTCCTTGGGGGACTGGGAGAGCCTGGCTGCCACCATGTGGAGGGGTTGAGCGTGTGCCCCAGAATTGGCAGAGAGCCCAGGGGTGGCCCTGATGCCTGGAGAGAGTGGAGCCCAGAGGTGGTCTGCTTGATGTTCCCCGAGGTTGATTTGGAAAGAGGCGGGCCACTGCATAGGCCCTCGGAAAGGGTGGGATTGCCACTTTCTGCAGCCGAAGGATGAATGACTTTCAGACTTTGAAATCCAATGGTGTTTGCCTGCAGGTTTTCCTTCCAGTTTTTCTCTATTGATCCGGTGTTTATCCTTTTATTGGCATCAGATAACTGGTTTTGAGATTCACAGGCCCACAGCAAGAAGAGAAGTTTTTGCACCTGTTTAAGGTGATGCTTGAAGTTGCCAAGTTGACAAGGGGTGGACATGTGTTAGTTAGATTCAGTTGTCAACTTGGCCAGGTGAGCATACCTAATCTTGTTGCTGCGGACATAAGCCAACGGTATGTGAACCTCATCTGTTGCCAGTTACATCTGCAGTTGGCTAGGAGGCATGTCTGCTGCGATGAGTGATGTTTGTCTTAATTGGCTGGTGCTTAAATGAGTGATCGCAACGTAACACAGCTAAGCAGCTCGGCATTCCTCATCTCAGCACTTGCAGCTCAGCCCAGGCCTTTGGAGATGGAGAAAGAAATCACCCCGGGGAAAGTTGTTGGAACCCGGGGGCCTGGAGAGAGACCAGCAGAGACCATCTTGTACCTTCCACGTAAGAAAGAACCTCAGTGGAAAGTGAGCTGCCTTTCCTCTGAAGAACCAACAAAATAAATCCTCTTTTATTAAAAGCCAATCTGTCTCTGGTGTGTTGCATTCTGGCAGCTAGCAAACTAGAACAATTAGTATAGCTACTCCTTCTCTTTTCTGAGTGTGGTTTGCATGAAATGTCTTTTCATGCAAACTTTCACTTTCAACCTATTTTGTCCTAGGGTCTAAAATGAGTTTTCTGTAGACAGCATATAGATGGACCCTGTTTTTTAATCCATTCTAGGTCCGCCAGTCTATATCTTTTGATTAGGGAGTTTAATTCATTAGCATTTCATGTTATTACTGTAAAGACCTTTGCCTGGGGCAGTGCTAGAACCTGAGAGCGCTTCCATTTCTATCTAATGAGCTGTTAAGGGAAGGGAAAAAAACAACAATAAAAGCCTTTTCAGAGCCAGAATCCAGCACCTTGGTTTTGTCAATCATGAGCTTAAGTTGGTTCGTGGCTCTGTGTATCTCCAGGCTCTGTGTACCCCTTTTTTTGTGTTTTGTGCTGTCTGACTCAAAAAGCCTCTGTTTTTTTCCTGTCAGCCCTGACCCCTCTCTGCTGGGGTAAAAACTTACAGTATCTTCAGTGCTTATTCCAGGTTTGTCTGTGCTGGGGGCGTATTTTCAATAATCAGAATTTGATAATTAATTCCTGAATTGGAGCTTGGTTGAGCTAAGCCTTTGCTGCTAATAAAGTCTGTTTCCTTTCCCCTGGGGGAACCAGCATGCTGTGCTTGTGGGGGAAGGGCGCCAGCCCCCTATGTGTTGGGGCACTTACAGTTCTTTGTGGGGTTTCAGCTTCCACCTGTTCCAGACTTGTGTACGCTGTGTGTCCAGTCACTGTTGTTCACCCAGTAGTTGTTCTGTACTTTCCTGGCTATTTACTTGTACTGTTCCTGGCTATTTACTTGCTGCTCTGGAGGATGAACTAAATTCCACATCTCAATAAGCCACCTTCTTGTCCTGCCTCATACTTCATTTAAATGTTACATGATAATTTTGCTATGTCTTTTTATATTTTTTTGTAGAAATTGTCACAGAAGGGAAAAGGAAAAGATCTTCATCTTCTGACTTACATGAGGTATGCATTAGTTTTGTTTTAAAATAATTTTTATTGTTACTGATATTGGAATTATTTTGGTATTTGTCTTTTTAATAAATTTTAAAGAAAATACTGTAAAATCTTAACTAATCAGTGTTTTGGACTTTGATGTGTCCTAATTAACTGCGGGTTAACAACGAGACACTTTCTGCGAACAGCCTTGCTTAAGCATTGTAAAATGTTCCAGTATACTTTCCAGGCTTCATTACATATTTTATATGAAATATAAATCTGTGTTTCCTTAATGACAGTATATTAGAGTGCCTCATGTTCACTAATTAGTAATACTATAGATGTAGGAGAGTTGTATGCAAGGTAAATTATGACTTGGAATACACCCTTTTAAGCCTTTTTTTTTCCCCATTCACTTCTTTTATATAAGCCAAGAGTGGCAAAATAAGTAAAATAATGTTTTTACTTTTGTACGTAAATGTTTTTAAAAAATCATCCTTGTTAAGAAAGATAATCATTTTTTCCTCTAGAATTTTTTTTCTTTGTGTTACTTTTTTTTATTGCAAAATATATATACAAAAAAAGCAATAAATTTCAAAGTACATTTTAACAAGTGTGGTAGTTAGGTTCATGTGTCAGCTTGGCCAGGTGAAGGACATGAGCCATTGCCATGTGAACCTCATCTGTAGCTGATTACGTCTGCAGTTGGCGAGGGGCAGTGCCTGCTGCAATGAATGATGTTTGATTTAATTGGTTGGTGCAAATGAGAGTTCAAGAGCACAGCCAAGCAGCTCAGCACACATCATTTCAGCACTCAGCCCAGGCCTTTGAAGATGCAGAAAGGAATAACCCCAGAGAAAGCTGTGGGAACCCACAAGCTGTAAAGGAAGGCCAACAGAGATTGTCCTATGCCTTCCCATGTAAGAGAGACCCTAAGATGAAAATTAGCTGCCATTCCTCTGAAGTGCTACATGTTGGTCTTTTTTTTTGCATGGGCAGGCACTGGGAATCGAACCGGGATCTCTGGCATGTCAGGAGAGAATTCTGCCACTGAGCTACTAGTGCACTGCCCCAGAACTATAGGTTTTTAACTAAATAAATCCCCTTTTATTAAAAGCCAGTCCATCTCTGGTGTGTTGCATTCTGGAAGCTTTGGTAGACTAGAACAGCAAGTAATTATAGAACAGATTTTAAAATTTGGTATGGGTTATGGTTCCACGATTTTTTATTTTTTCTTCTAGCTACTCCAAATCACTGGAGACCAACAGAAATACCAATATATTGATTCAGCAGTCATACTTAATTTGTTAAATCCTATCTTTTCTGTTATACTCCTCTTTCTCTTTAAATAATGTATATACATAAAAGCAATAAATTTCAAAGTACATTGCAACAGTTAGTTGTAGAACAGAGTTCAGAGTTTGGTATGAGTTACAATTCCCTAATTTTAGGTTTTTATGTCTATCTGCTCTAAGGTACTAGAGGCTAAAAGAAACATCAGTATAATGACTCAGCACTCATACTTATTTGATAAATCTGACTTTCTCTGTATAACTCCACCATCACGTTTGATCTTTCTCTCACTTTTTGGGGGCTATTTGGGGTTATATAATGGGGTTATTATGCCCGTTCTAACTTTTTCATGTTGGAAGGGGCTGTCGATAATATGGGATAAGGGGATGAAACTAGTTGATGTTTTGGAAAGGCTGGTCCCTCTGCATTTCAAGGCTTTTCTGGTCCAGGGACCCATGTGGAGTTGTAGGCTTCTGGAAAGTAATCCTAGTGCATTGAACCTCTGTAGAATCTTATATAATACCCTAGGTATTCTTTAGAATTTGCAGAAATGGTTTTGGTTGAAGTTTGGCAAGTTATGATCGATAGCAATATCTAATTGAAGCATGTGTAAGAATTACCTCTAGTTTAGCCTCTTGACTCTATTTGAAGTCTCTCAGCCACCGATATCTTATTTGTCACACTTCTTCCCCCCGTTTTGTCAGGATGGCTTTGTTAGGGGTCACTTCCCATGCCTCCAGGGAGACTTTCATCTCTGGATATCATGTCTCAGCGGAGGGCAATGGTTTCTCTTTCAGAGTTGGACTTAGAGAGAGAAAGTCCACATTTGAGTGACAAAAGAGGTCCTTTGGAGGTGACTTTTAGGCACATCTATAGGTAGGCTAAGCTTCTCCACTACCTATATAAGCTTCACATGAGTAAGCCTCAAGATCAAGTGCTTGGCCTATTGATTTGGGTGTCCCTAATGTTTGGCACTGTATCTGGGGTTTCCCTGTCATCTAGAATTTTGTGTTAAATGCAGTAGTACAGTGATTAATGTAATAATAGTATTAGATATTTTCTCTGAAAGTTCTTTTAACGTTCCAAGTTATACACAGAGAACTTGGATTTGGTACACACTTTTATTGTGAAAAATAAACTATATTAAAAAAAGCAATAAATTTCAAGGCATATTGCAACAATTTGTTGTAGAACAGATTTCAGAGTTTGGTATGGGTTATAATTCCACAATTTTAGGTTTTCCCTTCTAGCTTCTCAAAGACGCTGGAGACTAAAAGAAATATCAGTGTAATGATTGAGCAGTCACACTCATTTGTTAAATCCTATCTTCTCTGTTATACTCTACCTTCTCCTTTGATCTTTCTACCAATCTTTAGGGGTATTTGGGCTATGTCCATTCTAACTTTTCATGTTGGAAAGGACTGTCAATAATATGGAATACAGGGGATGGAACTAGTTGATGTTCTGGAGAGGTGTCACCTCTGGCTTTCAGGACTTTTCTAGCATTGGAACCCATCTGGAGGTTATAGGTTTGTAGAAAGTAATCCTAGTGCATGGAACTTTTGTAGAATCTCATATAAGGCCCTAGGTGTTCTTTAGGGTTGGCAGGAATAGTTTTCATTGGGGTTTGGCAAAGTATGATATGGCAAACTATGATTTGAAGTGGCACAAGAATAGCCTACAGAGTAACCTCTTAAGTGTATTTGAACTTCTTCAGCCACTAATTAATTTGACACATTCTTTTTTAACTTTTTTCTTGTATGGTATAACATATATACAAAGCAAAGAAATAAAAAAAGCAATAGTTTTCAAAGCACTCTTCAAAAAGTGGTTACAGTACAGATCCCAGAGTTTGTCATGGGCTACCATATGATCCTCTCATGTTTTTCCTTCTAGCTGCTCCAGAATATAGGAGGCTAGAGGGCTTAAATACTTTTTATCATCACAATCTACTTTTTTTCTTCTTTTTTTTGGTGAAAAAATAAATTATACATAAAAGGTATAAATTTTAAAGCACAGCAGCAAAATTAGTTGTAGAACATATTTCAGAGTTTGACATGGGTTATAATTTCACAATGTAAGTTTTTATTTTTAGCTGCTCTAAAATACTAGAGACTAAAAGAGATATCAGTTTTAAAAAAACATTTTTTATTAATTAAAAAAATTAGAAGAAACACAAACATTCTTAATATATGATCATTCCGTTCTTACATATATAATCAGTAATTCACAATATCATCACATAGTTGCATATTGACCATCATGATCATTTCTTAAAACATTTGCATGAATTCAGAAAAATAAAAAGACAACAGAAAAATAAAACAAAAACAGAAAGAAAAAATTATACATACCATACCCCTTACTGCTGCCTTTCATTGATCACTAGCATTTCAAACTAAATTTATTTTAACATTTGTTAAATATTTATTTATTTTTTATTTATTTTTATTCCATATGTTCTACTCGTCTGTTGACAAGGTAGATAAAAGGAGTGTCAGACACAAGGTTTTCACAATCACACAGTCACATTGTGAAGGCTATATCATTATACAGTCATCATCAAGAAACATGGCTACTGGAACACAGCTCTACATTTTCAGGCAGTTCCCTCCAGCCTCTCCATTACACCTTGAATAACAAGGTGATATCTGCTTAATGCCTAAGAATAACCTCCAGGACAACCTCTCAACTCTGCCTAGAATCTCTCAGCCATTGATACTTTGTCTTGTTTCACTCTTCCCCCTTTTGGTCAAGAAGGTTTTCTCAATCCCTTGATGCTGGGTCTCAGCTCATTCTAGGGTTTTTCTCAATCCCTTGATGCTGAGTCCCAGTTTATTCTAGGATTTCTGTCCCATGCCGCCAGGAAGGCCCACATCCCTGGGAGCCATGTCCCATGTAGACAGGGGGAGGGTGGTGAGTTTGCTTGTTGTGTTGCCTGGAGAGAGAGGCCACATCTGACCAACAAAAGAGGTCCTCCTGGGGGTGACCCCCAGGCCTAATTTTAAGCAGGCTTGACTTAATCCTTTGTGGGATTAAGTTTTATATGAACAAACCCCAAGACTGGGGGCTCAGCCTATAGCTTTGGTTGACCACACTGCTTGTGAGAATATCAAGAATTCAACTTGGGGAATCCGAACTTTCCCCTGTTCTCACCACTCCCCAAAGGGGACCCCGCAAACACTTTTCCACTCGCTGATCAAATCACTCTGTGATTCATCGGGGCATCACTCTGGACAAACCAACAAACTCTCATGTCCTACCCAAGGTTCCATGTACTTATGGTGTTCAATTAAGCTGTGTACATAAGTTATATTAGGAAATGCACTAGTCAAAATATAAATGTTGTACAAATAAACATTTGTGCTTTAGTCTCAAACATAAGGTGACATTTTAAAATACTAATTACCATCTATTTTCAGCACCCTGCAGTAATGACATTCCTTTGTTCTTCCTCATGCAAAAACATTTTTAAATTCGTACATTTAGTCATTATCATTATACACTCTAGGCATTCCTAGATTATACTATCTCAGTCTTTATTGTCTGTCTTTCTTTGTGATTTCATTTGTGCCCCGAGCCCTCCTCCCTCTATCATTCTCACATTCAGCTTCATTCAGCGTTTTAACATAATTGTATTACAGTTAGATAGTGTTGTGCTGTCCATTTCTGAGTTGTTATATTCAGTCCTGTTGTACAATCTGTATCCCTTCAGCTTCAATTACCCAATATCTTACCCTATTTCTATCTCCTGATGGTCTCTGTTACCAATGAAATATTCCAAGTTTATTCACTAATTTCAGTTCATAACAGTGAGACCATGCAGTATTTGTCCTTTTGTTTTTGGCTAATCTTGCTCTGCATAATGTCCTTAAGGTCCATCCATGTTGTTACATACTTCATAACTTTATTCTGTCTTACAGCTGCATAATATTCCATTGTATGTATATACCACAGTTTGTTTAGCCACCCGTCTGTTGATGGACATTTTGGCTGTTTTATCTCTTGGTAATTGTAAATAATGCTGCTGTAAACATTGGTGTGCAAATGTCTGTTTGTGTCCTTGCCCTCATGTCCTTTGAGTAGAGACAGTATGTAGATGGGTCCTGTTTTTTAATCCATTCTGCCAGTCTATATCTTTTGATTGGGGAGTTTAACCCATTGACATTTAGTGTTATTACTGCATGGATAGTACTTTCTTCTACCATTTTGCCTTTTGGATTTTATATGTCATATCTTGTTTTCCTTCTTTTTACCTTTACTCATAGTCTTCCTTTCTACACTCTTCTCCACACCTCTCTCTTCTGTCTTTTCGTGTCTGTCTCTAGTGTTCCGTTTAGTATTTCTTGCAGAGCTGGTCTCTTGGTCACAAATTCTCTCAGTGATTTTTTGTCTGAAAATGTTTTAATTTCTCCCTCGTTTTTGAAGGACAATTTTGCTGGATATAGAATTCTTGGTTGGCAGTTTTTCTCTTTTAATGATTTAAATATATCATCCACTGTCTTCTTGCCTCCATGGTTTCTGCTGAGAAATCTATGCATAGTCTTATTGGGCTTCCCTTGTATGTGATGGATTGCTTTTCTCTTGCTACTTTCAAGATTCTCTCTCTTTGACCTCTGACATTCTGATTAGTAAATGTCTTGGAGTACGTCTGTTTGGATCTGTTCTCTTTGGGGTATGCTGCACTTCTTGGATCTGTAATTTTAAGTCTGTCATAAGAGTTGAGAAATTTTCAGTGATAATTTCCTCCATTAGTTTTTCTCCTCCTTTTCCCTTCTCTTCTCCTTCTGGGACACCCAGAACACGTATATTCATGTGCTTCATATTTTCTTTCAATTCCCTGAATCCCTGCTCATATTTTTCCATTTTTCCCCTATATTTTCTTTTTCCTGTCAGATTTCAGATGTTCTGTCCTCCTGTTCAGTAATCCTACCTTCTGCCTCTTGAAATCTACCATTGTAGGTTCCCATTGTTTCTTTCATCTCTTCTCCTGTGCCTTTCATTCCCATAAGTTCTGTGATTTGTTTTTTCAGACTTTCGATTTCTTCTCTTTGTTCATTCCTTGCCTTCTTTATATCCTCCCTGAATTCATTGATTTGATTTTTGATGTGGTTTTCATGTCTGTTCATATATTCTGAATTAATTGTTTCAGCTCCTGTATCTCATTTGAATTGTTGGTTTGTTCCTTTGAGCCATATCTTCAATTTTCTTAGTGTGATTTATTTTTTGCTGGTTTCTAGACATTTAATTACCTTAATTAGTTTATTCTCGAGATTGCTTTCACTTCTTTTACCTTGGGTTTTCTTGCTGGATGAATTTGTTGTCTATCTGTTTTTGACATTCAGTTCAGCTTTTTCTGGACCCCTAGCTTTGCTTTTGTTTTTAACAGAGGATAATTTTTCAGTTCTTGTTTTCTTGTTTCTTGCCCTGCTTGTATGGTGCCTTTCCCCCCCCACACTTAAGAGGGTCTGCTTAGGTATCGTAGACCCCAGCCAGATTTTTCCAGACCACACTGGCCTGCTATCAGGAGGAAAGAGTCACCTGCCTTGGTTTACCCTGAGGGTGAGACCCAGCAGCTTTAAAGACTTTCCTGTGAATTCTCTGGGCTCTGTTTTTCTTATCCTGTCCAGTATGTTGTGCTTGTCTGCCTGCAGGTCCCAACAGCATAACATGATGTGGCACCTTTAACTTTAGCAGACTCTCCCTGCTGGGGACATGGAGACAGAGGAGAGGTTGTAGGCTGGTTTTAATGACTTTGAGGGAGGGATTCCACCTGTGTTGAGTTTTACCCCTCCCCTGGGGAAGGCACAGGCTCCAGACAAGCCCTCAAATGAGCTTGTTTCTGCCTATGCCTGGGGCAGTTGCAGCCTGAGAAGCCCTGCTGTTGAATCCAAAGGCAGTCAAGCCTTTGTAGAAACACAGCCACAAAAACCTCTGTTTCCTTTTTTTTTTCTTTTTCTGTCAGCCCTGCCCCCTTGGCGCCATAGCAAAAATGAGCAGCCTCTGCTTTGACCAGGTTCACCTCAGCTGGGGTCCTATTTTTAGTAGTCAGAATTTGTTAATTAATTCCATGATTGACATTTGGTTGGGCTCAGCCCCTGCTGCTGGTAAAGTCTCTTTCCTTTCACTCTGGGAAGCAGCCTGTGAGGGAGGGGCGCTGGCCACCGCGCCTTGGGGAACTCATGGTTGTGGGGAGGCTCGCAGCCAGTCCAGCTGGTCCAGCCTGGGGTATGCTGTGTGTCCGGTTACTGATGTGGCCCCAGGAGCCGTTCTGTACTATTCTGATTATTTAGTAGTTGTTCTGGAGGACAAACTAAAATGTACACATTGCTAAGCCGCCATCTTGATTCTGGAATCAAGAGATATCAATTTAATGATTCAGCATTCATATTCATTTGTTAAATGCTATCTATAATCCCACCATCACCTTTGATCTTTCCATACCTCTCTTTAGGGCTATGACAATTCTAAATTTTCATACTGGAAGGGTCTGTCACTAATATGGGGTAGGGAAATGGAACTATCTGATGTTTTGGAGAGGCTGGGCTGGGTTTCAGGATTTATCTGAACCAGGGACCCATCTGGAGGTTGTAGGTTTCTGAAAAGTTACTCTAGTGCATGGAACCCTTGTGGAATCTTACATATTGCCGTAGGTGTTCTTTAGGATTGACTGGAATGGTTATGAAAGGTAGCAAGATCTAATTGTAGCTTGTATATGCGCAACCTCCAAAGTAGCTTCTCAACTCTATTTGAACTCTCCCTGCCAGTGATACTTTGTTACACTTTTTTCCCCCTTTTAGTCAGGATGGAATTGATCCCATGGTGCCAGGTCTGGATTCATCCCTGGGAGTCATCTCCCACGTCGCCAGGGAGACTTTCACCCCTGGATGTTATGTCCCACGTAGCCGGGAGGACAATGATTTCACTTGCAGAGTTGGGCTTAGAGAGACAAGCCACATTTTAGCAACAAAAGAGGTCCTCCAGAGGTAACCCTTAGGCATGCCTATAGGAAGTTTAAGCTTCTCTGCTACCTACATAAGCTTCACAAGAGTAAGCTTCAGGCATGGCCTATTGAGTTGATATCCCTGAAGTTTGACACAGTATCAGGGGATTCTCTGAATGCAGGGTTTAACAGTTCCATATTCTTTCTCCTCTCCCTCAGGGCATTTTGCCAGTACTTTTTGATTATCTGCTTAATATACTCTAGGATGTTTCCAGGCATTACAATAATCTATACAGGATTAAAGGAATTCTTTCGTATTCTGTGCTTCCTGTTTTTCAGTTGTTCAAATGAGCTGTACAGTTAGGATGAATTAGATTATGCGCTGCAGAAAATTTCAGTTCCAGATCAAATAAATTTTTCTTCCATTAGTCTCAAAGAGTATGTGTGGTTCTAAAATATTGACACTGTCTTCCTTACCCCTATGTACTGCAGGGGGCCAAGTAGCCTAGGTATAGAGGTTAGTGCCCACAACCTTTATGCACTAGCAGTATCCTGCAAGGAACAGGGAGAGGGAGGTAGTGCTTGGGAGGTGTGCAGGAGAGGTAGGTTGGGTTGCACTTGGGGTGTGGGGGTGTGGTACAGGTGCATGCACAGGGGGACTGGTGGGGTGGGGGTGCCTTGAGCACAGGAAATGGGGGTGGGTGATGGGTTCAGGTGGGATGTGGGGTGAGTCGCTGGTCACAGGACTGTGTTGGTGAGGTAGCGTGCCCAAGGAACGCGGCCTGGCTTACTTCTTAGTCCCGTGTGTTCCCATCGTGCACTCCCACGAGCTATGCAGCTCTGTGCCTCCGTGCCAGGCTCCATCTTTCTGCCTCTCAGTTCCTCGGCCTCTGCAACCAGGGCTGCCACATGTGGTGCAGAAGGCTCTCCCAGGTTAGCTGCACTCTGGAATTGCCACCTCAGTGTCCCTCCTGTCCCGTCTCTAACTTTTCCATGGAGCAGGGCTAAGCTCGAGCTGGTCTAGTTGGCCATTTCCTGGAAGTCCTGTGGATATAATTTAATCAATATGTCTGCCCTACAGTATTGAATTAGGATTAAAAGAAAAGGCTGTTCCACAAGATTGAATTAGGATTAAAACATGGCTTTTCTATGGCTCATAATATTTTTAAACCTGCACACAGACAATGTCTTCATTACCCAGTATTCTGAATTATTTTAATTCCAACCTGATCAGCTTCATTCTTATCTCTAATACAAGCTCATACATATATAGCACAGCCTCTCAAAATCTAGAAATAAGTTACCATTCCAAATTAAATGTAACTGCTATAAGAGTTTACAGTGTAGGCCCCAATTTTCTGATAAATATTTTGTAAATGAGACCATAACAATATTTGCTGTTTTGTTTTTGGCTTACTTTGTCTCCCAAAATGTTCCACAGGTTCACTTGCAGCATTGCATGTCTCACAACTTTGTTCCTTTCTGTAGCAGCACAATGTTTGATCATATGTACATATCATCGTTCCCTGTTTTACTTCTCAGTCAGTGCATTCTTCAGTCACTTCCATACATTGGGGATGATGTATAATGTCCAAAGTCAATGGTCCATTTACATTCACAATTTTAGACAGTTTCATTGTTCCCAAGAGAGAAATAACCAATAAGCATACCCTAACCAAATAGAAAATCCAAACCTCCCCTTAACTCCTGTCCCTTCCGCTATTATTTACCCCTGTTGTTTCTGTGGTACTGTTGATGTTTTCCTGTTAAACATATACAATAGCATGCAGTAGCAGTTTTCCCCTATACCCCAATATTAAACATTATTTGTACAAAATTCATACCTTTGAAGTAATTCATGCAAGAACTTATGTATATTTGTAGTGTTACAAATATTGATGTGATACATATCCTATACAACCTCTTTCAATCATGTTTACCTTCAATACGGCAATATTACTTATAGACCCACTAATGAAACTGCCTTCAATTCTATCTCTTCCTTTATGTTTAATTTAAACCTCATTAGCTAACTGTTCACCCATTTCTAGCTTCTATGTATCTCTAGGTCCCCTATATTCGGTGTTACAAGCCTCTGACTTTACTTTTACCATGCTTATGAGGCAAAATCATACATTATCTATCCTTTTGTGTCTGGCTTATTTCACTAGTATTATGTCCTCAGGGTTCATCCATCTTGTCACGTGCTTCAGCATGTCATTTCGTCTTTATTTCTGCATAATATTCCATCATATGTATAAACCATATTTTGTGAATCCACTTGTCTGTTGATGGGCACTTGGAATGTTTCCATTTTTTGGTGATTGTGACTAATGCTGCTGTGAACATCAGTGTGCAAACATCTGTGTGTGTTACTGCTTTCAACACTTCTGGGTATATACGGAGTAGTGTTATTGCTGTGATATTAGGCAACTCAATACTTAGTTTCATAAGGAATTGCCAGACTGTCTTCCATAGTGGCTGTACCATTATACATTCCCACCAGCAGTGCATAAGTGTCCCAATTTCTTGACATCCTCTCCAAATCTTTTATACTTTCCCATTTGTTTAATATCAGCCTTTCTTATAGGTGTGAGGTCATATCTCAATGTAGTCTTGAGCTGCATTATCCTTATAGCTAATGAAAATGAGTGCTCTTCATGTGCTTTGTAACTATTTGTATTTGCTCTTCAGAAAAGATGCCTATTCATATCTTTAGCCCAGTTTAAAATTGGATTGCTCTTTTGTTGTTGAGTTGTATGAGTTCTTAATGTATGTAGGATATCAAACTTTATCTGATATGTAATCTCTAAATATTTTCTCTTCCAGTTGGCTGCTTCTTCACCTTTTTGACAATGCTTTTGAGGCACAAAAGCATTTGATTTTGAGGAGTTCCCATGTACCTATTTTTAATTTTGTTGCTTGTGCTTTGGGTGTCAAATTTAGGAAGCTCCCTTCTGTTACCAGGTCTTGAAGATGTTTCCTTACATTTTCTTCTAGGAGTTTTATGGTACTGGTTCTTATATTTAAGCGTTTGTCCACTTTGAGTTAATTTTTGTATAGGATGTAAGGTAAGGGTCCTCTTTCATTCTTTTGGCTATTGATATCCAGTTCTCCCATGTCCATTTATTAAAAGAATAGTTCATCCCAGTTCAGTGCATTTTCGGGTCTTGTTAAAGATCATTTGACCATAGATTTGTTGGTCTATTTCTGCGCTCTCGATTAGATTCCATAGCTTAATACTTCTATCTTTGTGCCAGTACCATGCTGTTTTTTTTTTTTTAATTTTTTTATTAATCAAAAAAAGAAAAGAAATTAACGCAACATTTAGAAATCATTCCATTCTACAAATGCACTCAGTAATTCTTAGTATCATCACATAGATGTATGATCATCATTTCTTAGTACATTTGCATCGCTTTAGGAAAAGAACTAGCAAAACAGCAGAAAAAGATATAGAATGTTAATATAGAGAAGAGAATTAAAATAATAATACTAATAAAATACATATATATATATATAAAGGAAAAAGAAAAAAACAAAAACAAAAGATACCAACACACAAACAAACAAAAAACCATATTTCAGGTGCAGCTTCATTCAGTGTTCCAACCTAGTTACATTACACCTAGGTATTATTGTGCTGTCCATTTTTGAGTTTTTGTATCTAGTCCTGTTGCACAGTCTGTATCCCTTCAGCTCCAATTACCCATTATCTTACCCTGTTTCTAACTCCTGCTGGTCTCTGTTACCAATGATATATTCCAAGCTGATTCTCGAATGTCGGTTCACATCAGTGGGACCTTACAGTATTTGTCCTTTAGTTTTGGGCTAGACTCACTCAGCATAATGTTCTCTAGGTCCATCCATGTTACTACATGCTTCATAAGTTTAGTCTGTCTTAAAGCTGCATAATATTCCATCGTAGGTATACGCCACAGTTTGTTTAGCCACTCGTCTGTTGATGAACATTTTGGCTGTTTCCATCTCTTTGCAATTGTAGATAATGCTGCTATAAACACTGGTGTGCAAATGTCCGTCTGTGTCTTTGCCCTTAAGTCCTTTGAGTAGATACCTAGCAGTGGTATTGCTGGGTCGTAATCCATTCTGCCATTCTACGTCTTTTGATTGGGAAATTCAGTCCATTAACTTTTAGTATTATTACTGTTTGGATAATATTTTCCTCTACCATTTTGGCTTTTGTATTATATATATCATATCTGATTTTCCTTCTTTCTACACTTTACTCCACACCTCTCTTTTCTGTCTTTTCGTATCTGACTTTAGTGCTCCCTTTAGTATTTCTTGCAGAGCTGGTCTCTTGGTCACAAATTCTCTCAGTGACTTTTTGTCTATAAATGTTTTAATTTCTCCTTCACTTTTGAAGGACAATTTTGCTGGATATAGGAGTCTTGGTTGGCAGTTTTTCTCTTTTAGTAATTTAAATATATCATCCCACTGTCTTCTAGCTTCCATGGTTTCTGCTGAGAAATCTACACATAGTCTTATTGGGTTTCCCTTGTATGTGACAGATTGTTTTTCTCTTGCTGCTTTCAAGATCCTCTCTTTCTCTCTGACCTCTGACATTCTAACTAGTAAGTGTCTTGGAGAACGCCTATTTGGGTCTATTCTCTTTGGGGTGCGCTGCACTTCTTGGATCTGCAAATTTAGGTCTTTCATAAGAGTTGGGAAATTTTCAGTGATAATTTCTTCCATTAGTTTTTCTCCTCCTTTTCCCTTCTCTTCTCCTTCTGGGACGCCCACAACACGTATATTTGTGCGCTTCATATTGTCATTCAGTTCCCTGATCCCCTGCTCAAGTTTTTCCATTCTTTTCCCTATAGTTTCTGTTTCTTTTTGAAATTCAGATGTTCCATCCTCCAGTTCACTAATTGTAGCTTCTGTCTCTTTAGATCTACCATTGTAGGTATCCATTGTTTTTTCCATTTTTTCTTCTTTGTCCTTCACTCCCATAAGTTCTGTGATTTGTTTTTTCAGATTTTCTATTCCTTCTTTTTGTTCAGCCCATGTCTTCTTCATGTCCTCCCTCAATTTATTGATTTGGTTTTTGAAGACTTCTTCCATTTCTGTTCGTATATTCAGCATTAGTTGTCTCAGCTCCTGTATCTCATTTGAACTATTGGTTTGTTCCTTTGACTGGGCCATATCTTCAATTTTCCGAGCGTCATCCATTATTTTCTGCTGGTGTCTGGGCATTTGATCAGATTTCCCTGGGTGTGGGACCCAGCTGGTTGAAAGGTTTTTCTGTGAAATCTCTGGGCTCTGTTTTTCTTTTCCTGCCCAGTAGGTGGCGCTCGTGGCGCTCGTCTGTCTGCACGGCAGTCGGCCCGGGAAACCGCGCGTGAAGGCGGGGGTCGCTGGCCGCAGCGGCTTGGGAGAGTGCCGGTCCTAATTGCCCAGCTGGCCCGAAACGCCAAGCGTGACGGGAGGGCCCCGCTATCCAACGTTCCCAGTCAGACCGGGGAGCCACGTGCGTGGAGGGGACCCCTGTCGCCAGCCGCCCCGGCTGGGAAAACGCGCGCCCCTCGAGTATCTCACCACAGCGGATTCTCCCTGCCTGTTCAGCTGTTCCAGAGTGGGGTACGCTGTCTTTTTGGTCTCTGTCGTGACTCCGGGAGCTGTTTCGTATTGTTTCTGTTTCTTTAGTTGCTTTTCTGGAGGAGAAACTAAGACCCGCGCGTCTTACTAAGCCGCCATCTTCTCCGGAAGTCAGTACCATGCTGTTTTGACCACTGTGGCTGTATAATAAACTTTGAAATTGAGAAGTGTTCTTCTTTGACCCACTGGTTGCTTAAGAGTGCAATATATAATATTCATATAATTGTGACAGTTCTGGTTATTTAGTTGTTATTGATTTCCAGCTTCATTCCATTGTGATCAGAGAAAGTGCTTTGATTAATTTCAGTCTTTTAAAATTTATAAAGACCTGTGTTGTGCCCCAGCATATGATCTATCCTAGAGACATTCCCTGAGCGTAGAGAAGAATATATATCCTGGTGTTTGGGGGTATAACAACCTATATATGTCTGTTAGATCTAATGTATATATCAAATTGTTTAAGTTCTCTATTTCCTTGTTGATCCTCTGTCTGATTGTTCTATGTATGTATAGAGGAGAGTGGTGTATAAAAAGTCTACTACGATAATTGCTGAAACGTCTATCCCTCCTTTCAGTTTTGCCAATGTTTGCCTCAGGTACTTTGGTGCCCCTTGATTGGGAGCATAAACATTTATGATTCTTATTTCTTCTTGGTGAGTTGCCCCTTTTATTAATGTGTAGTGTCCTTCTTTGTCTCTTATGATGTCTTTACATTTAAAATCTATTTTTTTCTGATATTAATATAGTTACTCCTGCTTTCTTTTGGGTACAGTTTAGGTGGAACATCTTTTTCCATCCTTTCACTTTGAGTCTTTTTGTATCCTTGTGTTTAAGATGAGTCTCTTGTAAGCAACATACAGCTGGATCATATTTCTTAATCTGTTCTCCTATTCTGTAGCTTTTAATTGGTAAGTCTATTAACATTCAAAGTTATTACTGAAAAGGCATTTCTTGAATCTACCATTTTATCTTTTGGATTTTTTGTTTTTGAAGTTCTTGATTGTGAAGATGGAAGTTATCTTTTTTATTTTATTTTAAATTAAAAAAATAATATAACAATAAACATACATAAACATTCTTAACATATGATCATTCCATTCTACATATATAATCAGTAATTCACATCATCACATAGTTGCATATTCATCATCATGGTCATTTCTTAGAACATTTGCATCAATTCAGAAAAAGACAACAGAAAGAAATTCATACATACCATACCTCTTATCCTTCCCTTTCATTGACCACTAGCATTTCAATCTACTAAATTTATTTTAATATTTGTTCCCCCTATTATTTATTTTTATTCCATATGTTTTACTCATCTGTTGATAAGGTAGATAAAAGGAGCATCAGACACAAGGTTTTCACAATCACAGTCACATTGTGAAAGCTATATCATTTTAAAATCATCTTCAAGAAACATGGCTACTGGAATACGGCTCTATATTTTCAGGCATTTCCCTCCAGCCTCTCCATTACATCTTGACTAACAAGGTGATATCTATTTAATGCATAAGAATAACCTCCAGGATAACCTCTCGACTCTGTTTGGAATCTCTCAGCCATTGACACTTTATTTTGTCTTATTTTACTCTTCCCCCTTTTGATCAAGAAGGTTTTTTCAATCCCTTGATGTTGAGTTCCAGCTCATTCCAGGATTTCTGTCCCAGGTTTCCAGGAAGGTCCACACCCCTGGGAGTCCCACGTAGACAGGGGGAGGGCAGTGAGTTTGCTTGTTGTGTGCAATTGGTGGTAATTCATCTTGTTTCTTGCCCTGCCTGTATGGTGCCTTTCCCCCTCACCCTTAGGAGGGTCTACTTAGGTATAATAGACCCCAGCCAGATTTTCCCAGACCAAACTGGCCTCTTGTCAGGAGGAAAGAGTCACCTGCATCAGTTTTCCCTGAGGGTGAGACCCAGCAGGTTGAAATTCTTTACTATGAAATCTCTGGTCTGTGTGTTTTTCCTATCCTGCCCACTATGTGGTGCTTTTCTGCCTGCGGGTCCCACCAGCATAGGGTGATGCGGTACCTTTAACAGCAGACTCTCCCTGCTGGGGGCGTGGTGGAGACAGAGGAGAGGTTGTAGGCTGGCTTTAATTGCTTCAGTTTTCCATACCCTGGGGTTGGAATTCCTTGAGGGGGGAAATCCACCTGAGCTGGGCCCCACCCCTCTCCTGGGGAAGGCAAATGCTCCAGACTAGCTCTCAAACAAATTTGTTTCTACCTATGCCTGGGGCAGTTGCAGCCTGAGAAGCCCTGCTGCTGTATCCAAAGGCACTCAAGCCTTTGTATAAATACAGCCACAAAAAGAGAAAGAGAAAAATCCTTCTGAGAGCAGGACCTCTGTTGCTCGGGTTTGCCAATCAAGAGCGTAAATTGGTATGTTGCTTTGTGTATCTTCAGATCCTATGTGCCCCTCCTTTCCTTCAGGGCCCAGACCCTTTCAAATGTTGTGTGCCATCCAATCCAAAAAATCTCTGTTTCTCTTTTTCATTTTTCTTTTTCTGTCAGCCCTGCCCCCTTGGTGCTGGGGCAAAAATCAGCAACCTCCGCTTTGAGGAGGTTTAGCTGAGCTGGGGGCCTATTTTTAGTAGTTAGAATTTGTGAATTAATTCCACAATTGGAGCTTAGTTGTGCTCAGCCCCTGCTGCTAGTAAAGTCCTTTTCCTTTCCCCTCTGGGAAGCAGCCTGTGGGGGAGGGATGCCAGCTGCTGTGGCTTGGGGCACTCATGGTTCTGGGGGAGGCTCACAACCAGTCCAGGTCATCCAGACTGGGGTATACTGTGTGTCTTGTCACTGTTGTGGCCACAGCAATTGTTCTGTACTGTTCCTGAGTGTTTAGTAGCTGTTCTGGAAGACGAACTAAATTCCACACCTTGCTAAGCTGCCATCTTGGTGTTCAGTTTTCTTATTTTAATTTTAATATTTTGTTGAGAAATCTTCACACACATACATTCCATACATGCCATATAATCAGTGGCTTACAGTATCATCATATAGTTGTGCATTCATCACCATGATAATTATTTAGAACATGTGCATCACTCCAGAAAAAGATATACAAAGAAGAAAGAAAAAAGAAAAAACTTGTAAATACCATACCCCTTACTCCTCTCTCTCACTGACCACTTTATTTTACCCTTTGTTCCCCCTATTATTTATCTATTCTTTTAACCCGTATTTTTGTACTCATCTGTTCATACCCCAGGATAAAAGGAGCAACAGACACAAGGTTTTCACAATCCCACAGTTATTGTTGAAGTTATATTTTTATACATTCGTCTTCAAGAATCAAGGCTACTGGAACACAGTTCAACAGTTTCAGGTACTTCCTGCCAGCTACTCCAATATACCATAAATTAAAATGGGATATATAAGTTAAAATAGAATATTATATATATATGATGCATGAGGACAAACTACAGGATAGCCTCTTGACTTTGAAATCTCTTAGCCACTGAGTTTATTGTGTCTCATTTCTCTCTTCTTCCTTTTGTCAAGAAGGCCTTCTCAATCCCTTGATTCTGGTTCCTGGCTCATTCTGGGATTTCTGTCCCACATTACAAGGAAGATTTATGCCCCTGGGAGTCATGTCCCATTTAAGAGGAAGGGCAGTGAGTTTGCTTGCCCTGTTGGCCCAGAGGGAAAGGCCATATTTGAGCAGCAAAAGAGACTCTCATGTTGTGGTACTTCCAGGAACAATTTTAAGTAGACTTAGCCTGTCCCTTGCAGGAATAAGCTTCATAGGGACGAACCCCAAGATTGAGGGCTAGGCCCATAGATTTGGTTTTCCCTATTGCTTGCAAGAGTATCAGAAATTCTCCAAATGGGGAAATTGAATATTTTCTCCTTTTTCCTCAGTTCCCCAAAGGGACTCTGCAAATATTACTTTATTCAGTGCCTGTCACTCTGGAATATGTCTGGGTATCACACTAAACTGAACACACCGACAAAATCTCACACCCTATTCAAGATGCCATGTCCTTATGGTGCTCAACTAAAGTGATTATGCAAGTTAAATTAGAATATGCACTAGCCAAATATCCTTTGAATTTTATTTGTTAGATCTCTGTATCCTTTTCCCTCTTTCTCTTTTTATCCTTTATGTTACCCTCAGTGGTACTCTTAATTCTGTACCCTCCTCCAGACCTTCCTTTCCTGTCTTTTTTTTTTTCAACCAACAGAACTTCCTTTAGTATTTCCTATAGGGCTGGTTTCTTGTTCTCAGCATTTGTGTGTGAACATTTTAAGCTCTCCCTCAGATTTGTAGGACAGTTTGGCTGGGTACAGAATTCTTGCTTGGAAGTCTCTCTTTCAGGATCTCATATCACTGCTTCCTCACATCCATAGTGCTTGTTGAGCAGTCTGATCTCAGTTTTAGGTAGTTTCCCTTGAATGTAATAGATCGTGTTTTTCTTGCTACTTTCAAGATTTTCTGCTTTTCTTCAACATTTGACAGACTGTTTAGTAAGTGTCTTGTAATAGGCCTATTTGGATTTATTCCATTCGGGGTTCATTGGGCTTCTTTGATTTGCATATTTATGCCTTGTATGAGGGTTGGGAAGTTTTCCCCTGTTATATCCTCAACGAATCTTCCTAGAACTTTACTCTTCTCTTCTTCTTCTGGTACACTGATGATTCTTATAATTGCATACTTCGTTTTGTCCATCATTTCCCTGAGATCCAGTGCAATTTTATCATCTTTTTTCCCCCCATTTGCTCTTTTGTGTGTTCAAAGTCAATTGTCCTGGGCCATGGTGGCTCAGCAGGCATAGTTCTCGCCTGCCATGCCGGAGACCCAGGTTCGATTCCTGGTGCCTGCCCATGTTGAAAAAAAAAAATCAATTATCTTGTTCTCTAGTTTGCTTATTCTTTCTTCTACTTCTTCATATCTGCTGTTGTGTGTGTCTACTATATTTTTCATTTTGTCTGCAGCTTCTTTAAATATCTGCTGTTTTTCTGTTTGTTCGTTTACATTCTTCTTTATGCTCTTGTAGTGTCTTCTTTTTTAAAATATTTTTATTCATAAATCTTCACACATACATTGCCTACGTGGTGTACAATTAGTGGCTCATAATATCATCACATTGTTGTGTATTCATTACTAAGATTATTTTTTAGAACATTTGCATCACTCCAGAAAAAGAAATGAAAAGAAAAAAGAAAAAACTCATACATACCATGCTCCTTACCCCTCACTCTATTTGACCACTAGTATTTCCATCTACCCAGTTTATTTTACCCTTTGTCCCCCCACTATTTACTTTTTTATCCATATTTTTTAGTGCCTTCTTTTTTTTTTTTTACATTTTTTTTTATTAATTAACGGAAAAAAGAAATTAACCCAACATTTAGAAATCATACCATTCTACATATGCAATCAGTAATTCTTAACATCATCAGATAGATGCATGATCATCGTTTCTTAGTACATTTGCATTGGTTTAGAAGAACTAGCAACACAACCAAAAAAGATATAGAATGTTAATATAGAGAAAAAAATAAAAGTAATAATAGTAAAAACAAAACAAAACAAAACAAAACAAAAAGCTCGGATGCAGCTTCATTCAGTGTTTTAACATGATTACTTTACAATTAGGTATTATTGTGCTGTCCATTTTTGAGTTTTTGTATCTAGTCCTGTTGCACAGTCTGTATCCCATCAGCTCCAATTACCCATTATCTTACCCTGTTTCTAACTCCTGCTGGACTCTGTTACCAATGACATATTCCAAGTTTATTCTCGAATGTCGATTCACATCATTGGGACCATACAGTATTTGTCTTTTAGTTTTTGGCTACACTCACTCAGCATAATGTTCTCTAGGTCCATCCATGTTATTACATGCTTCATAAGTTTATTCTGTGTTAAAGCTGCATAATATTCCATCGTATGTATATACCACAGTTTGTTTAGCCACTCGTCTGTTGATGGACATTTTGGCTGTTTCCATCTCTTTGCAATTGTAAATAACGCTGCTGTAAACATTGGTGTGCAAATGTCCGTTTGAGTTTTTGCCCTTAATTCCTTTGAGTAGATTCCCAGCAATGGTATTGGTGGGTCGTATGGCAATTCTATATTCAACTTTTTGAGGAACCGCCAAACTGCCTTCCACAGTGGTTGCACCATTTGACATTCCCACCAACAGTGGATAAGTATGCCCCTTTCACCGCATCCTCTCCAGCACTTGTCATTTTCTGTTTTGTTGATAATGGCCATTCTGGTGGGTGTGAGATGATATCTCATTGTGGTTTTGATTTGCATTTCTCTAATGGCCAGGGACATTGAGCATCTCTTCATGTGCCTTTTGGCCATTTGTATTTCCTCTTCTGAGAGGTGTCTATTCAAGTCTTTTTCCCATTTTGTAATTGGATTGGCTGTCTTTTTGTTGTTGAGTTGAACAATCTCTTTATAAATTCTGGATACTAGACCTTTATCTGATATGTCATTTCCAAATATTGTCTCCCATTGTGTAGGCTGTCTTTCTTACTTTCTTGATGAAGTTCTTTGATGCACAAAAGTGTTTAATTTTGAGGAGTTCCCATTTATTTATTTCCTTCTTCAGTGCTCTTGCTTTAGGTTTAAGGTCCATAAAACCACCTCCAATTATAATATTCATAAGATATCTCCCTACATTTTCCTCTAACTGTTTTATGGTCTTAGACCTAATGTTTAGATCTTTGATCCATTTTGAGTTAACTTTTGTATAGGGTGTGAGATATGGGTCTTCTTTCATTCTTTTGCATATGGATATCCAGTTCTCTAGGCACCATTTATTGAAGAGACTGTTCTGTCCCTGGTGAGTTGGCTTGACTGCCTTATCAAAGATCAAATATCCATAGATGAGAGGGTTGACATCTTAACTATATTTAGTCTTCCAATCCATGAACATGGTATGCCCTTCCATCTATTTAGGTCTTCTGTGATTTCTTTTAACAGTTTTTTGTAGTTTTCTTTATATATGTGTTTTGTCTCTTTAGTTAAATTTATTCCTAGGTATTTCATTCTTTTAGTTGCAGTTGTAAATGGGATTCGTTTCTTGATTTCCCCCTCAGCTTGTTCATTACTAGTGTATAGAAATGCTACAGATTTTTGAATGTTGATCTTGTAACCTGCTACATTGCTGTACTCATTTATTAGCTCTAGTAGTTTTGTTGTGGATTTTTCCGGGTTTTCGACGTATAGTATCATATCGTCTGCAAACAGTGATAGTTTTACTTCTTCCTTTCCAATTTTGATGGCTTGCATTTCTTTTTCTTTTCTAATTGCTCTGGCTAGAACCTCCAACACAATGTTGAATAATAGTGGTGATAGTGGACATCCTTGTCTTGTTCCTGATCTTAGGGGGAAAGTTTTCAATTTTTCCCCATTGAGGATGATATTACTGTGGGTTTTTCATATATTCCCTCTATCATTTTAAGGAAGTTCCCTTGTATTCCTATCCTTTGAAGTGTTTTCAACAGGAAAGGATGTTGAATCTTGTCAAATGCCTTCTCTGCATCAATTGAGATGATCATGTGATTTTTCTGCTTTGATTTGTTCATATGGTGTATTACATTAATTGATTTTCTTATGTTGAACCATCCTTGCATACCTGGGATGAATCCTACTTGGTCATGATGTATAATTCTTTTAATGTGTTGTTGGATACAATTTGCTAGAATTTTATTGAGGATTTTTGCATCTATATTCATTAGAGAGATTGGTCTGTAGTTTTCTTTTTTTGTAATATCTTTGCCTGGTTTTGGTATGAGGGTGATGTTGGCTTCATAGAATGAATTAGGTAGTTTTCCCTCCGCTTCAATTTTTTTGAAGAGTTTGAGGAGAGTTGGTACTAATTCTTTCTGGAATGTTTGATAGAATTCACATGTGAAGCCGTCTGGTCCTGGACATTTCTTTTTAGGAAGCTTTTGAATGACTGATTCAATTTCTTCACTTGTGATTGGTTTGTTGAGGTCATCTATGTCTTCTTGAGTCAAAGTTGGTTGTTCATGTCTTTCCAGGAACCCGTCCATTTCATCTAAATTGTTGTATTTATTAGCGTTAAGTTGTTCATAGCATCCTGTTATTACCTCCTTTATTTCTGTGAGGTCAGTAGTTATGTCTCCGCTTCCATTTCTGATCTTATTTATTTGCATCTTCTCTCTTCTTCTTTTTGTCAATCTTGCTAAGGGCCCACCAAATTTATTGATTTTCTCAAAGAACCAACTTCTGGTCTTATTGATTTTCTCTGTTGTTTTCATGTTTTCAATTTCATTTATTTCTGCTCTAATCTTTGTTATTTCTTTCCTTTTGCTTGCTTTGGGATTAGTTTGCTGTTCTTTCTCCAGTTCTTCCAAGTGGACAGTTAATTCCTGCATTTTTGCCTTTTCTTCTTTTCTGATAAAGGCATTTAGGGCAATAAATTTCCCTCTTAGCACTGCCTTTGCTGCGTCCCATAGGTTTTGATATGTTGTGTTTTCATTTTCATTCGCCTCGAGATATTTACTAATTTCTCTTGTAATTTCTTCCTTGACCCACTCGTTGTTTAAGAGTATGTTGTTGAGCCTCCACGTATTTGTGAATTGTCTGGCACTCTGCCTACTATTGATTTCCAACTTCATTCCTTTATGATCTGAGAAAGTGTTGTGTATGATTTCAATCTTTTTAAATTTGTTGAGATTTGCTTTGTGACCCAGCATATGGTCTATCTTTGAGAATGATCCATGAGCAGTTGAGAAAAAGGTGTATCCTGCTGTTGTGGGGTGTAATGTCCTATAAATGTCTGTTAAGTCTAGCTCATTTATTGTAACATTCAAATTCTCTGTTTCTTTATTGATCCTCTGTCTAGATGTTCTGTCCATTGATGAGAGTGGGGAATTGAAGTCTCCAACTATTATGGTAGATGTGTCTATTTCCCTTTTCAGTATTTGCAGTATATTCCTCATGTATTTTGGGGCATTCTGGTTCGGTGCATAAATATTTATGATTGTTATGTCTTCTTTCATGTTGAATTGTCCCTTTTATTAGTAGATAGTATCCTTTTTTGTCTCTTTTAACTGTTTTACATTTGAAGTCTAATTTGTTGGATATTAGTATAGCTATTCCTGCTCTTTTCTGGTTGTTATTTGCATGAAATATCTTTCCCCAACCTTTCACTTTCAACCTATGTTTATCTTTGGGTCTAAGATGTGTTTTCTGTAGACAGCATATAGAAGGATCCTGTTTTTTAATCCATTCTGCCAATGTATGTCTTTTGATTGGGGAATTCAGTCCATTAACATTTAGTGTTATTACTGTTTGGATAATACTTTCCTCTACCATTTTACCTTTTGTATTATATATATCATATGTAATTTTCCTTCTTTCTACACTCTTCTCCACACCTCTCTCTTCTGTCTTTTCCTATCTGTCTCTAGTGCTCCCTTTAGTATTTCTTCCAGAGCTGGTCTCTTGGTCACAAATTTTCTTAGTGACTTTTTGTCAGAAAATGTTTTAATTTCTCCCTCATTTTTGAAAGACAATTTTGCTGGATATAGAAGTCTTGGTTGGCAGTTTTTCTCTTTTAGTAATTTAAATATATCATCCCACTGTCTTCTCGCCTCCATGGTTTCTGCTGAGAAATCTACACATAGTCTTATTGGGTTTCCCTTGTATGTGATGGATTGTTTTTCTCTTGCTGCTTTCAAGATCCTCTCTTTCTCTTTGACCTCTGACATTCTAACTAGTAAGTGTCTTGGAGAACGCCTATTTGGGTCTAATCTCTTTGGGGTGCGCTGCCCTTCTTGGATCTGTAATTTTAGGTCTTTCATAAGAGTTGTGAAATTTTCAGTGATAATTTCTTCCATTAGTTTTTCTCCTCCTTTTCCCTTCTCTTCTCCTTCTGGGACACCCACTACACATATATTTGTACGGTTCACATTGTCCTTGAGTTCCCTGATACCTTGTTCAAATGTTTCCATTCTTTTCCCTATAGTTTCTGTTTCTTTTTGGATTTCAGATGTTCCATCCTCCAGTTCACTAATTCTTACCTCTGTCTCTTGAAATCTACCATTGTAGGTTTCCCTTGTTTTTTTCATCTCTTCTACTGTATCTTTCATTCCCCTAAGTTCTGTGATTTGTTTTTTCAGACTTTCCAGTTCTTCTTTTTGTTCATTCCTTGCCTTCTTCATGTCCTCCCTCAATTTATTGATTTGGTTTTTGAAGAGGTTTTCCATTTCTGTTCGTATATTCAGAATTAGTTGTTTCAGCTCCTGTATCTCATTTGAACTATTGGTTTGTTCCTTTGATTGGGCCATATCTTCAATTTTCCTGGTGTGATTTGTTATTTTTTGCTGGTGTCTGGACATTTAATTACCTTAATTAGTTTATTGTGGAGATTGTTTTCACTTATCTTACCTAGGATTTTCTTGCTAGATGAGTTTGTTGTCTATCTGTTCATTGACCTTCAGTTCAGCTTTTTCTGGGCCTCTAGCTTAAGTTTTGTTTAACAGAGGGTAAATTTTCAGTTCTTATTTTCTTGTTTATTGTCCTGCTTGTAAGGTTCCTTTTCCCTCCCTACTCTTATGAGGGTCTACATAGATATTACAGACTCCAGCAGGTTTTCCTGGACTAAGCTGGCCTCGTTTCGGGGGGAAGGAATCACCTGCGTTAGTTTTCCCTGAGTGTGAGACCCAGCAGGTTGAAAGACTTTCCTGTGAAGTTTCTGGGCTGTGTTTTTTTTATCCTGCCCAGTATGTGGCGCTTGTCTGTCTGCAGGTCACACCAGCAAAATGTGTTGTGGCTCCTTTAACTTTGGAAGGCTCTCCCTGCTGGGGGCGTGGTGGAGACAGAGGAAAGGTTGTAGGCTGGTTTTAATGGCTTCAAATTGTGAAACCCTGGGATCTGAATTCCTTTAGAGAAGGAGTTCACCTGAGGTGTGCCTCACCCCTCCTGTGGGGAAGGCCCAGGTGGCAGAGAGCCCCGAAAGCAGCCTGCTTCTACGTTTGGGGCAGTTGCAGCCTGTGCAATCCTGGCGCTGAGTCCAGAGGCAACCAAGCCTCCGCAGAAACAGCCGCAGAAGGCTCCGTTTCGTCCCCTTTCCTCTCTTTCAGTCAGCCCAACAGGCGACCTCCACCCCGATCAGTTTTGCCTGAGCTGGGGGCCCACCCCTAGTAGTCAGAATTTGTCCATGAATGCCACCACCGGTGTTTGGTTGGACTCAGTCCTTGCTACTCTTGGAGACTCTTTCCTTTCCCTCCGGGAAGCCGCCTGTGGGAGAAGGGCGCCGGTCGCCAGCCGCCGCGGCTTGGGGAACTCGCTGCTCCGAGACTTGCAGCCGGTCCAGAGACCATCAGCCGGTCCATGAAGCCTCCCGTTGGGGAGGGGCACCGGCTGCCGCGGCTTGGGGAAGTGCATGCTGCTCGGGAAACTCACCGCTGTGGAGACTCGCAGCTGGTCCAGCTGGTCCAGACTGGGGTACGCTGTATGTCCGGTCTCTGCCATGACTCTGGGAGCTGTTCTGAACTGTTTCTGTTCACTTAGTAGTTGTTCTGAAGAGGTTTAATAAAGAAGTGTTTATAAAGTGTTAATAAAGAAGTGTACAAATGTTTTTGATATATGAACTGTCTTCAGTAAGGCATAAAACTGTGGAACACCTGTTATACTGCTTATGCCTATTATATGAGTCTATCATTCCTGGTAGATTAACCAATTGAATAAAATTATTTGGTTAAGATTTCTATCACATCTTTTTTTTTTTTTTAGTAATATAGGCATGTTATAAGTGTTAAGTAAATGACCTATTTTTTTTCACTTAACAATTCATCTTGGATAGCCCTCCAAAACACTTAACACTTATAGATTTAATTGATTCTATGAATACTTGCATAGTATCCCCTGGTGTGCATATGCCATAATTTAATTCAGTCTTTCCCCTATTGATAGGCATACAGGTTGTTTACAATGTTTACCACTATAATAAATTCCCTTAACCGTAGGTCCTTGCGTAGTGGTGTATTCTTTTTTTTATTTTGTAAAAAGTAGTTGGAGGTTTTAATTCAAGAAATAAAAATTCACAAGCAATCCAAAACAGGTGCCAGGAGTTCACTCCAAACAATCAGCCACACTTGTTGCAGAAGTTTGGGCTCCGCAGAATCATTTTGGCCAGTGCTTCCTGAGATGCTCTTTTCGCTGCAGCATGGAAGGCAGCAGCTGCTGGTGGTTGTGACAGTGAAGTGGGGTGGGGTGGGGTGGGGGTGGGGCAGCTTCAAGGGCTCAGGTGTTCCATCTCGGATAAGCACTCTGCTGGACTCCTCCACCAGCTCAATCCCAGCTTCCTAGAATGCTAGGATGTATTCTGTATTGAAAGAATTCCAATGTATTTTTTAAAAATTTTTTTTATTGTATAATATAACATATATACAAAGCAAAGAAATAAAAAGACACACACATCTTGTTTTTAAACATTATAAATCACAAGTAAGTTATGCATTCATTTTATTAAAAAAACATACATTTTTAGAAACCCAGAATTGGCTGCGAAGATCATTTATCTTAGGCTCTTCTATTTTATCAAGCAAGAAATATCATGGTCTCTGCTTGAATATCCCCGTCAATCCAGAGTAAATAACTTCACAAAACAATCCCTTTCATTGTTAGACAGGCTTAAGTTCTTCCTTATATTAACCTGAAATTTGTCTTTGTGTAAATTGCATTCTTTGGTCCTAGTTTGGATCTTTGAAGAATCTTCTTTCAACTAACATTCTTCTACTCCCCCACCCCCAAATCTTCTCCAGCAAATCAATAATTCAGCATTTCTTTACTCACATATGATGGATTGTTTTTTCAAGTCTTTTTCACCTCCTGGTTGTATTTCTCTAGATGTCCTGTATTTATCAGTGTATTCTTAAATTACTCAATACTGAATTCAACAACACAAATCAGTTGTGATCTGACCAGGAAAGGTTTGGAAATAAATGGTGGTGATGGTAGCACATTATTGTGAGTGTAATTAACAGCACTGAATTATACATGTGAATGTGGTTGAAAGGGGAAGTTTTGGCTCATGTATGTTGCTAGAATAAAGATTAGAAGATAGAATATGGGTCTGTATACCACAGTGAACCCTGTTGCGGATGATCGACTGGGGTTAATAGTACAAATACAAGAATGTTCTTTCATGAATTATAACAAAGGTATGGCACTAATACAAGGTGCTATTAATAGGGTAATATATGGAAAAGATGCCTATTATAACTATGGATTATAGTTAAGGGTGATATTTTAATATTCTTTCATCAGTTATTACAAAGATACCATGCTAATGCAAAGTGTCAACAACAGGGGTATATATGGGAATGTTGTGTTTTTTACAGGAATTTTATGTAAATCTACAGCTTATCTAATTTAAAAAAACACATTATGCTAAGTGAAAGAAACAAGAAAGAATGCATTACATATGTAGGATTTCATTTATATAAAATATAAATATAAATGAATGTATAGAGATAGAAATAGATTAGTGGTTGTGTAGGGCTGGGGAAGGATAGAGAGATTGAGAGGTGATTGTTAAAGGGTATATTGTTAAAGGCTTTTTCTTTTTGGAGTAATGGAAATGTTCTAAAATTGATTGTGGTGATGAGTCCAGAACTCTGTGAATATACACAAAGCCATTGATTGTACACTTCGGATGGATTGTATGATAGGTGAATATATCTCAGTAAAACTGCTTTTTAGAAAGAAGACAAAAAGGAAAGAAGTGATCTCACCATGGGGAGGGAAGTCTTGCATCATATCTTCACAAATGGATTGGATGCAAAGATAGTTAGGTGGATTTGTAATTGTTAGAAATAATCAGATTCTGATGCTGTTGACCAAGAAGGGAGGTCTTTTGTAGTATGCTGAAGGACTCTGTCCTTGGTCCTGTTTCAAAAACATGTTGACCTATGACTTGCATAGGGGGAAAAATGCCATTTTGTCAAATTTTCAAGTAATGTGAAGGTGGAAAAGGTACCTAATTCTTTGGAAGATAAAATGAGGAACTAAAAAATGTCTTGACTGGCTGGAAATGTTGATCAAATCTAAGAGAATAGAACTAAAATGGAATAAATGCCAAGGCCTGCCCTTAAGTTTAAAAATCCAACTATTATTTTATTATGGTTTAATAAAATCTCATTTGATAAGACAAGAATTTTAGTGGCTTGACATATTCTAAATCATCAGATTTGGTCCTGTACCCTTTTCTCATGCCCTTTCCTTTTCTCGAGCACTTCTTCATTTTCTGATACCACACAATATTCTAGGCTCATTTTATTTTTTTCCTGCTCCAGTTTTGGAATCAACAATCCCAGTATTCTCTCCATTTACCACAGAAAATACAATAAACTAGGCAATCATCCATTTTCAAAGTATGCTGTTCAAGCTGTAGGCACATATTTAATGGCTCTAGTTTGGAAATAGCCACACTTCTAATAAATACAAGAAAATGCAAAAAGAAAGATGCCCATTATAATGTGTGAGAAAAAAAGGGGATTTAGACCAAGATACAGTTGGAGTTAGATATCTTGGTTCTGGTTTAATATACGTTGCTCATCAGCTATATGATCCTAGTTCAAATTTATTTCACCTCTCATCTGTATAATGGCATAATTGGATTGTACAAAATTTTTAGATCCTCTCTCAGTTCCGGCATTCTGACTTCTCCAAAGTTGGTCAGTCCATGTCTTGTCATTTTTGCTAGGCCAGTTCTGAAAACTGTCAACAATATTTCAGTCTTCACACATTGGCTGTCTATCATTGTGTTCTTCTGTGTATGGAAAAGTATAATTTTGTTTCTTGGCGAGAAACAAAGGAGATTTGCTAAGGAGATTTGCTCTTTGAGAAATAAACTAATCATAAACACGGCAAATCTGTTTGGTTGAGTGAAATAAGAGATAGCCTGAGGGCATAATGGGAGTTTTCAAATACCCCACAGTTCAACTAAGGCAGCCTGAAAATCAGTTATTATTAAGCAAACAGAAACCTAATACTTTGTATTATATTCTTAAGTATCTAAACACCAGGACAATGTTCATTTAGGGGATACAAAAAAAGCAGGCTCAGGGTGTACCCACACTGCTTAGAGAAGAATCATCTGGGAGACAAATTTTCTGGTCACTGTAAAGGTGTATTTGTTTGCTGTCAGACATCACTTCTGCCTGTATGATTTATAGCTCTAATCAGCAACATCCTACTTACTTGACTTTCAAGATATCCTTTTACAAGGCAGGGGAGCCAAAAGAGCCCATCACTGAAATTGAATATTCCACATTTTAAGTAAAGTCAGTTTTGGTTTTCTCTTGAGAGTTTGACCAATATAAAATCACCTGGGTATAGTCAACCGTGGCGGGCCAGACCATCATTTAGTAATTTCACTAAGAGCATGCCGCTCAAGCATCTTCCTAGAAAGCCATGTGAATTTGGTCACATCCTTTTCAATTTACAACACTTCAGAGGTCAAAGCTAAAATGTAAAATATAATGTCAAAAAAGAAATTGGAGAAAAGTACAGAAAAAGGATGACAAAAAGTTGTATCCCTAACTGCCAGCAGAATGTCGTCTACCTAAAATAAACTGTAATCTTAAAAAAATATGGTAAACTTATAGAGGTGAGCACATCATGTTTAGAGATAGGAAATTGAAGTGGTATTCTGAAAGGCTTTATAGTATACTTGCAAGAGCCCTAGATAATGTAGATAAAGTAAGAGTCCAGGGGAGGGCACTTTTGTTTCAGATCCCCTGACTTTAGTTTTAGACCTGTGATGTCAACATAGTAGCCACAAGCCACATGTGGCTATGTACATTTAAATTAGAATAAAATTAAAATTCAGTTCCTCAGTCATGTAGCCACATTTCAGAGGCTTGCTAACCATATGTGCTTATGGGCTATGTTATTGGATGTTGTAGGCCTAGAAGATATCCATCATCACAGAAAGTTCTGTTGGACAGTGCTGTTTTCTTGACAAAATTGATGTTAGGTAGCACTTAGAAGAAACACCTCTTGAATACATCGATTTCTCACTTTTGATACTATTCATCAAGCCACCTAGCATAGAGCCCTAAGAATCAAGGTACAGGGGTATACAGTACAAAATTTTGACCCTATTTCCTTATTTCTAGGAGGGCATTTTACCACTTACAGCTAGAAATGCCCCCTTTTCTCATTTCCTATGGTACCTTCAATAGTATCTCTTGAATTACCTACAGGACTATATCTGTCATAAATCACTAAAGGTACTTATTTGCGTAACACTGGCCTAGAATACAGCAGGTATACAGAAATTATCTGTGCCACCATTGGCCTTAATTGATGTGGGAGGCATAGTAGTATGAGAAAAATATTTCCAATTTGTAAAAATAATTAAACAGTGCTCTTTTGTAATGGCTAAATCACCAGAGCTTGATTAGTTCTTGGTTAAGAAAGAGATAAAATCAGATTTTTGAATTTGCAAATCAAGATGAAAGACCCATTAACTCTAAAGATCAAGCCAAGTTTTTGTATCCATCTTTTTCTGTATCATTTCTAGAATACATAAAAACAAGAATTAACTCCCTAACCTTCAAGTCTTTCTACATTGGTCCAGATTTATGCCTTATATATTCATTGCTATACTGCCTCTGAATACCATTAATTTGTGTAAGTCCTCTGTTACAAAGGCACTATTTCTGATAGAATTTCCCATCCTTAACATTAGACCAGGACTTAAAATCTGAATTATAACCAGGCCTTCCTTTACCTGCCCAAATTGTTTCTGCTTGTATCTCTACACTGATTTTCTTGCTTTCTCTCATTTTTCCTATGATTGAAAGTAAGACCCACATTACGAATTATTTTGCCAAGACTTGAAGGACAATCTAATCATTCACATCACTTTTGAAACCAGCCCTTCTTCACCGCACCACAAAGATGGTACTCTTGACCCATCTTTGGGTTGACCAGTATAGATTTATTTATACACTTGACCGATGTAGATTTATTTCCCTGAGAATTTCTCTCAACCATTCTTTATTGCTTAGTTCAAGTTCACTATCTATAAAATTTCCAAGGCTGTTCTAAATGTGTATGGAATGTGTATGACATAATTTAGTACTTAATTGTACAGCTATGTACCACAAAACTGACCAGAACACACTTTTTTACCCACTTTTGGCATAAAAGCTGCAGTTCTCATTTTGGTCAAGGACATGCGAAGAGATTTATTGATTTTTATATCCTAGTTCAAATGGTTGTAGAAGACCAAGTAAACACAGTCTAACACCATAAATAATACTGTTGCTGTGTGTCTGATATTTAGGATTACTTAACTTTTTAACTGTTACAATTTTGGCATTACTCATTATATCAAGCACATTCAAAAAACTCATGGTCTGTGTCTTTTTTTTTTTTGTATCATCTTAACTTTATGATCACATAATATACAAACTAGTGCTAATGGTCTGTCTCTGCTACTCCTAATCTTTGTAATAAATTGACAAAAGTACCATTATCGATCTCACATATAAAACGGCTCTACAATTTTATGTGGTTTTGAATAGTAGTTTAAAGACAACCCTCAATTACAACTTAATCTGACTCAGATAATAAAGAATTTAAAAGCAGAATTTAACCTGCTACTTTATCTTGTCACATTGACTTTCAGAAACATCCAACCTTACAGATATCTATAAAATTTGAGAAATGTTCAATATCAGAATGCCTTTTATTAATTAAAAGGCAATATTTCAGATACAGGGTATTTTAAATAGATGAATTAGGTATAAAATGAACCTTGAAGTAACAGAGTGAATTAATCTGAAGAATTTATTTAAAAATACCCAAGTGAATTTTAGTAAATGTGTGATAAAATATTTTTGGTTTTGTTATTAAGCTCTCTTTTTTTCAGAAGTTATTGTTGGATTTAAGTATAAGTTGAAGGGAAGGGGTTTTAGAACTTATTTTTGTATTAAAAGCTTAAATTTAAATCTTGAAAGTATTAGGAAATTATGCCTGTTGTTCTGATTCTTATAGTAGAATTATAGTACAGGCTTTGCAGATCCAGTAAAAACTTAGAGTCTTTGTTAAACACAGTTGACACAATGATTAAGATTTGTCTTAGATCAAAATGTTGTAAAAAAGTTTACATTATTTTTGATGTATTTATTGTTAGAAAGAAAATGAGTATAGAAACAGTTGACAGAGTTGAAATCTGCTGGCCCTTCATATACAGTAGTAGGGATATTGAGACCTAGAATTTATTGAAAAGGAAGCTGCAGCAGATATTTTTCTGGAACTTTGTGTTTAGTTGTCTCCTTCCTTTAATAATTGCATGATGGTCCTATTAAGAAAATAAGACATTTGGAAACTATAGGAAAACACAAAAATGACCATAAAAATCACCTGTCATCCTGCAACTCAAAGATAATCACTGTTCTAGTTTGCTAGCTGCTGGAATGCAATATACAGGAAATTCAATGGCTTCTAAAGAGGGGAATTTAAGAAGTTGCAATTTAACAGTTTCTAGGCCATGGAAATGTCCCAATTAAAGCCAAGTTATAGAAATGTCCAATGTAAGGCATCCAGGGAAAGATACCTTAATTCAAGAAGGCTGATGTAGTTCAGGGTTTCTCTCTCAAGTGGAAAGGCATGTGGTAAACACCGTGTCATCTGCTAGCTGTTTTTCTCCTGACTTCTTGTTTCATGAAGCTCCCTGGAAGGCATTTTCCTTCTTCATCTCCGAAGATCACCAGCTTGTGGACTCTCTACTTCTGGCGTTATGTCGTTCTGCTCTCTCAGAATCCCTCACATTCTCCAAAATGTTTCCCCTTTTATAGGATTCCAGTAAGCTAATCAAGACCCACCCAAATGAATGGAGATACATCTCTACCTAATCCAGTTTAACAACCACTCTTGATTGAGTCTCATCTCCAGGGAGATGATCTAATTACAGTTTCAAACATACAGTACTGAATAGGGATTAGAAGAAACAGCTGCCTTTACAAAATGGAATTAGGATTAAAACATGACTTTTCTAGGGTACAAACATCCTTTCAAACTGGCACAATCACTATTAAACATTTTGATGTGTATCCTGTTCTAGTTTGCTAGCTGCTGGAATGCAACACACCAGAGATAGATTGGCTTTCGATAAAAGGGGATTTATTTAGTTAACATATAGTTCTTAAGAGGAAAGGCAGCTAACTTTCAACTGAGGTTCTTTCTTATGTGGGAAGGCACAGGGTAATTTCTGCTGGCCTTCTCTCCAGGCCTCTGGGTTCCAACAACTTTCCCTGGGGTGATTCCCTTCTGCATCTCCAAAGGCCTGGGCTGAACTGCAAGTACCGAGATGAGGCATGCTGAGCTGCTTGGCTGTGCTACATCGAGCTCTCATTTAAGTACCAGCCAATTAAATCAAACATTATTCATTACAACAGGCTGGCCTCCTAGCCAACTGCAGATGTAATCAGCAACAGATAAGGTTCACGTGCCATTGGCTCATGTCCCCCAGCAATAGAACTAGGCACCTTCACCTAGCCAAGTTGTCACCTGAACCTAACTACCACACCTTCTATGTATTTTTTTCTATATGTAAATATTTTTTGCCTTATAAAAGAGGGCTCATTCTGTATACATGCTTTTATTTTCCACTTTTTATGTTGGAAGCAATTTCTTATGTCATTAAATATTCTTCTGGAATATGTTATTTAATAGTAACAATGTATATTATCTCATTGTTTGGCTTTACTATAATTTTGTTCAATTGCAATTGTTTCTGGGTTTTCTATGTTAAAGATAATGACTTAGTCTATATCCCTGTTCATAAATATTTGTATATAATTTGATTTTTTTTTTTTGGGATAAATTCTTAGAAGTAGAATTACTGAATAAGAATATATGAACATTTTTAAGGCTTTTGATACTGGTTTAGAGTTTTTATAAATATCCAGACTACATATATGTTTATACTTTGTGTAGAAAACTGCCCTTTTCAAAGTGAGGTAGATTATATTTTGTGTCCACCCTAATGGAAGTATGTGATACATAAATATTTATTAGGGTAAATAATTAATTGACATTAGTTCTAAGGCACTCATAGGTAAAATGAAAAAAAAATCTGTGAAAAAATATAAAATCTCCCACAGATGACATCTCCAGTCTTATAAAGTTGAAATACTTGATATCTATACTTAGCTCTAACTCTTGGAAAATCTCAGTTGCTCTCCTTCCATTTTTTTTCTCCTACCGTTTTGAACCTAGTATCTCATTAGTTTATTGCTACGATTCCTTAATAAATTACCCCAAATTTTAGTGGTTCAAACTTATTTTGTTCAAGATCTACAGTGTGGGCAGGGCTCAGTTGGAGATACCTTTTCTCTGTTCCACTTGGAGTCATTTCAGTTGGTTTGGAGGTTGAGGTCTGTAATCGTCATAAGGCTTACCTGGTACCTGTACTGGGAAGACTCAAATATCTGGAAGCTTCTTAGGCATCTGTCTCTGTTTAGTCTCTCTGTGTAATGTAAACTATATAATCTATTTAGAAAGGATCCAGGTGTGTGAATAGACTGAAGCCTTTTCCTTAGTTTCTTGAAAGCAACTGTTGTTCCCTAATTAAGAATATGAAGGGAGTGATTGATTTAGAGGTAACATTTTCTTTTGCAGATAAAGAATTAAAAAGAGGTGGCTTTTTATACAAAATAGGTTTAAATAATTGACAAATTACTGGTGCTCAGGAGAATTATCATCCCTCAGGGATGCTAGAGGAATAGAAGAATTGAGATATACATTCTTTAAATTCATTTTATCTTCCTGATGTGTGCTTTCCCCTTATAGAAATGATTTTATGGATTGTTATTGGTTGTAGTTGATATAATGCTTATTATATATTAATGCTTGTAGGCTGAACTTGAAGGGTTACCATCCTTTAAAACTTTCTTTCATTATTAAAGTTAAGATATGTAAATTCAAACAAATGATTTCAAACTTGTCTCTGCAACCCAAACATTCATTCATTTGTTTATTCAGTCTATTGGAGACAAAAAGGTGAATAAGATAGGGTTCTCTCTTTAAGCAGCTCCACAGTCTAGAGAAGACAGACATGCAGACCAATAATTGTAATATAGTATGATTTGTATAATATAAATAAGGTAATACAAACATACCAAGTACTAATACCCAGCGAAAGGAATGCCTTGGTATGGGGGTGGTGGTTGTGTGGATAAGGAAATACTTTTGAGCAGAATATTTCATGAGGGGAAAATAGAAGGAAGGACATTCTAGGCTGAGGGAGCAGTATATTCAAAGGTATGAAAGAAAGTGATGACATGTAAGGGGAAGTTTGAGTAACTCAGTGTGGTTGATGTATAGATTTTTCACTGTGAGTGATGTGAAGGAGCACAGATTATAAAGAGTTTTATCTATAAGTGATGGTATGCTGTTGTTGTATGTTAAGTATTATAGCCATAATTAGGTTTGTTTACTTGAGAACTCTGAGGATAGCATTTGAAAGATTAGACTGAAAGAAGAAACTTCAGACAAGAGAATACTTAAGAAGCTGTTGTGGTACTTTATGTATCTACTTTTATATTCAATGAAAGAGTTTTATTGTGTTTTCTGTTGTAAAATTACATTTTGTTTGACTGCCTATAAATTAAGCACTGAATTTAGAACTCTTTAAAACAAATAGCAAAATATTAATGCAGGTTCTGTTATCTGATTCAGCTCTTACATGTTTTTATTTCCATTAACTTGATAATTTTCTCATTCTAGTTTCGGATAACAAGGAGGCTAAATGCAAAACCAGAAGATATTCATGTTCAGTCACCACTGTGTAAACTCAGAAGCTCAGAACACTGGGAGCTCCCTTTGCAGGGGGTAAATAAAAGCTAATGCCTTTTAAGTTTTATTTGGTGTGCTTAAAATATTTTAGTAATACTGAACTTCTTTCTTATATGTCCTTTTTTTGGTCTTGTATTACTTAATTGCAGGTTTTAAATGAGTTTTTTCTGGTGTATATTGAAATGATGATTTGAAGTTTGGGTTCTTCTTCAGTTTAAATATAAGTATACCATATTATACTTTGTTGATTTCTTAATGAAACATGAATTTCACTATTTTAAAATAAATATTTTGTGTACTAGGATTTTAAATTTATTAGAATCCTTCTCTCCATTTTTCTTTGCTTGCTTTGTAAGTTGGAGAGAATTTCTCTTAAAGAGTCATACAACTGTATTTCATAAGGTATTCTGCTTATAAATCTAGACTTTGATTTTGTCACTGTAAAGAAATATTGTAGGACTCTAAAGAGTAAGGTTTAAGATAGCACTTTAAGTATTAAATTTTTTTCTCTTCCTGTGGCACAACTCAAGATCAGTTCTTTAAAACTAGAATATTTTCAGGTTTTCTGGTTTATCCATTTGTAGCATCTTAGAGCATCAAACTTTAAATCACCTTGAATATTTGTCTTTATGTTACAGACATGAGAAATTAACCATTTATTATAGCTTTTTCTGAGAAGAAAGAGTTGTCATCAATATTTGTTCCTTTAAAATTAGTAATAGGATGTAAGAGGACATTTAAAACATTCTTATTTTTAATTTTTATTTTTTTGCATGGGCAGGCACCGGAAATCAAACCTGGGTCTCCAGTATGGCAAGCGAGAACTCTGCCTGCTGAGCCACCGTGGCCACCCAGCATTCTTATTTTTTAATAATACATTAATTGTTTGTTTTTATACAGAGAAGTACACAAAAGGGAAATACATGGGACCAGATTACTTAAGAAAAACTATTTGCGTAAGGTTAGAGAATTTAGGCTGTAGACAAGGTGAAGTGAATAAAGAATCTTTCCTTTTGTCCCTTTTCTCAATAGGTCAACACTATTAAGTTTTTTAAAAATTCTTTTCAAGAAGAAAAGAAACGTATATACATACATATTATTTTTTGACCTTTGGTATCATGAAATGCATACTGTTCTGTGCTTTGCTATTTTCATTTAATAATATATATTAAAATATTTTAACATTTTAATGCATCCTGGTGTGCATTTTCTGATGGCTGTATAGTAATCCATGATGTGATTATACTATAATTGACTAGCTTAGTCCACAAACATACAGTTAGTTATTTCCAGGGTTTTACTGATGTAAATAGTTCTGAAGTGAACATGATTTGTATAGGGGACCATTTAAAAAAATTTTTTTAAAACATAACAACATACAAACACAAACATTCTTACCATATAATCATTCCATTCTTGGTATATAATCAATAACTCACAGTATCATCACATAGTTGTATATTCATCACCATGACCATGTCTTAGAACATTTACATCAATTCAGAAAAAGAAAAAAGAAAAAAACTCATACATACCATACCCCTTACCCCTTCCTCTCATTGAGTATTAATATTTCTATCCACCCAATATTTTTAGCCTTTGTTTTCCCTATTTTTTTATACCCCTTACCACTTCCTTTCATTGATCACTGACATTTCAATCTACTAAATTTATATTAACATTTGTTCCCCCATTATTTATTTATATTTAATCCATATGTTTTATTCATCTTTCCATACTGTAGATAAAAGGCGCATCAGACACAAGGTTTTCACAATTATATAGTCACATTGCAAAAGCTATATCATTATACAATCATCTTCAAGAAACATGGCTACTGGAACACAGCTCTACATCTTCAGGCACTTCCCTCCAGCCTCTCCAATATACCTTAAAAAAAGATGATAACTATATAATGTGTAAGAATAACCTCTAGGATAACTTCTCAATTCTGTTTGAAATCTCTCAGCCATTGACACTTTATTTTGTCCCATTTCTTTCTTCCCCCTTTTGGTCAAGAAGGTTTTCTCAAACTAGGGGATCATTTTTGATTGACATTACTGAGGCTTAAAACAATTTGCATTACATTTTAATAAATATTACAAAATTGTCAGAATTTATATATATTTGTGTTGCCATACTTTATATTACCACCAGTTTACTTTGACACCAATGGGAGTGCCCATTTATCTACTCACTTACCAGCACTGGGTATTATCATACAGTAAAATTGTTGCCAATTCAATAGGGAAAAAACCCCTTTATTTTACGAGAATTTTGTTATCTCTTTGCATTCATATATATATATGAATATATTTTTATGTATGGGCAGTCACCTGAAATCAAACCTGGGTTTCTGGCATGGCAGGAGAGAATTCTACCACTGAGCCATTGTCGTACTGTCCCGCATTCATATTTTTTATTTTATTTTTTAGAAAATTAATTTGTTGGCAAAAATGAGATCTTTGTTTTGTTTACTTGTTTTCTCCTGGGGGGTTTTGGGGTTTGGGAAGATTATGACTTTGGATTTGAGTTGACAAATAAACAGAAGAAATGTCTATTAGGTAAAGATATGTGACTGACAAGAGGTATCTTTGTAAGAGACGCTAATTAAAAAAATAGTTTTATTCACAAACCATATATTCATTTAAAGTGTACAGTCCAAGGTTTTCAGTATAATCTGAATTGTGCAATCATCACCACACTCAATTTGAGAAGATTCTCATTGCTCCAAAAAAAAAAATTCCATACTCCTTATTGAGACTTAGTGTTGGTATAGTACCTTTGTTATAATTGGTGCAAGAATATTACAGTGTTATTGTTAATTGTAGTCTATAGTTTGTATTAGTTGTATTTTCTTCCCCCTGTATGTCACCCTATTACTAACACCTTGTAAAAGTCAGTTACATTTGTTCCCATTCATGTAGGAAAATTCTTTTATTTGTACAGTTAAGCACAGTTGTCATCCACAACAGGATTCAATATGTTATGTAGTCTCATGTTTTATCCTCTAGCTTTCCTTCTAGTAAAATACACAACCCTAAACTTCTCCTTTCAACCATAATCATGCCTATAGTTCCCCACTGTTATCCTTAAAGTAATGTGATACCATCATTTCTATCCATTTGCAAACATTTACAATCAACCTCATTAAAAATTCTGTGCAAACTAAGCATCAGCTCCCCATTCTCTATCCTCTTTCTATCTCCTGGTAACCTATACTCTAGATTTTGGCTCCAATAGATTGCCCATTATAATTAGTTCATGTTAGTGAGACCATACAACATTTGTCCTTTTCTGTGTCTAGCTTATTTCACTCAAGATAATGTCCTCAGGGTTCATCAATGTTGTCCCATGATAACAGGACTTCATTTCTTCTTACAGCTGAATAACTATTCCATCATCTATCTATCTATACCACATTTTGTTTATCCATTCATCAGTTGATGGACACTTGAGTTGTTTCCCTCTTTTGGCAATTGGAACAATGCCACTGTGAACATCAGTGTTCAAATAACTGTTCACATTCCTGCTTTCAGTTCTTCTGAGTATATACCTACTAGCAGAATTGTCTGATCATATGGCAATTCTGTGTTTAGCTTCCTTTGGAACGGCCAAATCGTTCCCACCTGCAGTGAATAAGTGTTTCAGTTTCTCCACATCTTCTCCAACACTTGTAGTTTCTGATTGTTTAATAGTGGCCATTCTAGTAGATGTGAGATTTCATTGTGGTTTTGATTTGCATTTACCTTGTAATAGTAGGGTTAAGCAAAGTTTTTCGTGTGTTTTTAGCCATTTGTATATTCTCTTTGGAAAAATGTCTATTCAAGATTTTTGACCATTTTGTAAAAATGCAATTTTATTGAGATATATGCACATGCCATAGAAAACACCCAAAGTATATAATCACTGGCTCACAATAGGATCACATAGTTGTGTTTACATCACCATGATCAAATTTAGAACATTTTATTACTCCAGAAAACAAAGAAAAATAAAAATGAAGACTCAAATCCTCCAATACTCCTTATCCCCTGCTATTATTGACCCATAGTATTGGTGTGGTACATTTGTTACTGTTGATGAAAAAGTATTAAAATATTACTGTTAACTATAGTCTTTAGTTTGCAATAGGCACATTTTCCCTATATACCTATCTATTAATAACTCCTTGTAATAGTGTTATACATTTGTTCTAGTTCATGAAAGAACTTTTTTTTTATATTTGTACGGTTAATTATGGGCTTTGCCTACCACAAGATTCACTGTGTTATAATTTCCATGTTTTAACCTCCACCTTTCCTTCTTGTGACATATGTAACTCTAAATTTCCCCTTTCTACCATACTCACACATTCAGCATTGTTGGTTATTCTCACAATAATATACTACTGTCACCTCTGTCCATTTCCAGTACTTTAAGTTCAATCTGTTTAAACATTCTGTACATATTAAGCAGCCACTCCACATTTGTTAGCCAAATTCTGTATCTTGGTAACTTATATTCTATAGTATATGTTTATGGGTTTATATGTTATAATTAGCTCATATCAGTGAGATCATACAATATTTGTCATTTTGTGTCTATCTTATCTCACTAAGCATAATGTCCTCAAGGCTCATCTGTGTTGTCCCTTGCTTCAGGACTTCATTCCTTCTTACTGCTGAATGATATTCCGTTGTATGAATATACCACATTTGTTTATCCATTCATATGTTGATGGCTCCTTGAGTTGTTTCCATTTTTTGGCAGTTGTGAATAATGCCACTGTAAACATCAGTGTGCAAATGTCTGTTCCTGTCCCTGCTTTCAGATCTTCTGGGTACATCCTGAGTGGCAGAATTGCTGGGTCATAAGGCAACTCTATATTTAGTTTCCTGAGGAACGTTCCAACTATCCTCCACAGTGGATGCACCATTTTATATTTCCACCAGCAGTGAATAAGTGTTTCAATTTCCCCATTTCTCTCTAACACTTAGAATTTCCTATTTGTTTAATAGCAGCCGTTGTAGTAGGTGTGAGATATCTCATTGTGGTTTTGATTTGTACTTCCTTGATAGCTAGTGAAGCTGAGCATCTTTTCATGTGCTTTTTAGCCATCTGTATTTCCTCTTTGGAAAAATGTCTGTTTATGTCTTTTCCCCATTTTTTAATTGGGTTGTTTGTCATTTCATTGTTGAGTTGTAGGATTTCTTTATATATTCTGAATATCAAACTCTTATCAGATATATGGTTTCCAATTATTTTCTCCCACTGGGTTGATTGCTTTTTTACCCTTTTAACAAAGTCCTTTGAAGCACTGAAGTATTTGATTTTGAGGAGGTCCCATTTAGGGGGGGAGGGCGGTGAGTTTTTTTAGAGAAAAAGGTCACATCTGAGCAACAAGAGATTCCCTGGGAGTGACTGTTAGGCGTAATTATAAGACCACTACTGATTTTTGCAAGTTAATCTTGTATCTTGCTATTTTGCTGAACTTGTTCATTAGCTCTGGTAGCTTTGTTGTAGATTTTTTGGGGTGCTGTAGATACAGTCATGTCATCTGCAAATAGTGAAAGTTTTACTTCTCCCTTTCTGTTTGGATGCCTTTTATTTTTTTTTCTTGTGTAGTTGCTATAGCTAGAACTTCTAGCACAATTTTGAATAACATTATGGCAGTGGACATCCTTGTCTTGTTTCTGATCTCAGTGAGAGACTCATCATAGATCCACAGATAGAAATAGGTTGATAGAGATAGGCTGGAAAAATGTATTCCATGCAAATACCAACTAAGAAATAAAAGCTGGTGTAGCTATATTAATATCAGACAAAATAGAATTTAAAAGCGAAGTTGTTATAATAGACAAAGAAGGACATTATGTATTAATAAGGGGAGAAATCTACCAAGAAGAAATAACAATCATAAATGTTTATGCATGTATCCAGGGTGCCTCAAATACATGATGCAAACACTGGCAACACTGAAGGGAGAAATAGACATATCTACTATGATATTTGGAGATTATTATTATTATTTCTTTTGCATTGGCAGGCACTGGGAATTGAACCTGGGTCTCTGGCATGGCAGGCGAGAAAGAACTCTGCCTGCTGAGCCACCATGGCCTGCCCAATATTTGGAGATTTTTATACACCACTCTCATTAATAGGTAAAACATATAGACAGAGGATCAATAAGGAAACAGAGAACTTGGATAATTTGATAAATGAACTAGACCTAACAGACATTTACAGAACATTGTACCCCAAAAACAGCAGGATATACATTCTTCTCAAGTGGTCATGGATCATTCTCCAGGAAAGATGACATACTGGGTCAGAAGATAGGTTTCAATAAATTTAAAAAGATTGAAAGCATACAAATTACTTTCTCTAATCGTAATGGAATTAACCTGGGAATCAGTAATAGGTGGAGAACTAAAAAATTCACATATTTATGGAGGTTAAACAACACACTCTTAAACAGTGGGTCAAAGAAGAAATTGTAAGAGAAATCAGTAACTTATCTCGAGATGAATGAAAATGGAAACATTAAAATGTCAAAAATTTGAGGGATGCAGCAAAGGCAGTGTGGAGACGAAAATATATAGCCACATTAATAAATAAGAAAGAGCTAAAATCAAAGACCTACGTGTACATCTGGAGGACCTAGAAATGAACAGCAAAGTAATCTCACAGTAAGCAGTAGGAAAGAAATAATAATTACGAGAGCAGAAATAAATCGAGAACAAAAAAGCCAATAGAATCAATAAAATCAAAAGTTGGTTCTTTGGGGCCACGGTGGCTCAGCAGGCAAGAACACTTGCCTGTCATGCCAGAGGACCCGGGTTCGATTCCCAGTGCCTGCCCATGTATAAAAAATGAATAAATAAATAAATAAATTCCTATTAAAAAAAAAAAGTTGGTTCTTTGAATGGATCAATAAAATTGACAAACCCACATCTAAGCTGACCAACAAAAAGATGCAAATAAACAAAATTAGAAATGAGAGTGGGGACATTTCTACTGACCCCACAGAAATAAAAAAGATCATATGATGATTCTATGAACAACTGTAAACCAACAAACTAAAGAACTTCGATGAAATGGACAATTTTCTAGAAATATGAACCAACCTATGCTGATTCCAGAAGAAACAGAAGACCTCAACAAACTAATCACAAGTAAAGAGATTAATCAGTTATTATAAACCTCCCACCAAAGAAAAGTCCACAAATGTTTTCATGGGTGAATTCTATAATAATTTCAGAAAGAGTTAGTACCTATCCTGCTCAAACCCTACCAAAAAATTTGAGAGAACGGAAGACTACCTCACACATTCTATGAAGCCAGCACCATCCTAATATCAAAACCTGATAATGATACTATGGAAAAAGGAAATGATAGTATTCGTCTTGTCATTTCTGGCTTATTTCATTCAACATAATGCCCTCAGGTTTCATTCACCTAGTTGCATACATAATTACAGTTTGCTTTTCCATTCATCAGTTGATGTACCTTTAGGCTACCTCCATCCATTGCAAATTGTGAATAATGTTGTCATATTGACCAGTGTGCAAATATCTGTTCATGTCGCTGCTTTCAGTTCTTCCAAATATATACCTAATAACAGGATTGCAGTATCACATGACAACCCTATATGCTGCGTCCTGCGGAACCACACCACTGATCTCTGGAGAAACTGCACCATTCTGCTTCCCTACAAACAGGGAATAGGTATATCTCTTTTCCACATCTTCTCCAGCACTTCTATCTTTCTATTTATTATTTAAGTGGTTTTATTCACACACCACACAATCCATCCTAAGTATACTATCAGTCACTCCAAGTATAGTCACACAGTTATGCTTTCATCACAACAATCTATATGAGAATATTTCCGTTTCTTCTGCAAAGAAAGAAAAATGGGAAAATAAGGAGAAACAACAACAAGAAGAATCCCATGCTCCTCCCTTATAGCCTCCCATAATTGACATTTGGCTTTGATATTTTGCCCTTATGATGCAAACTTCACCCAGATACTGCAAATTGCTACACTGTGCCAAGCCCCAACCAACAGTCCTGAAAACCATAAAGAATACCCTGGGCTCTATCTATCTAAGGCTCTATAAACATTTTCCTTATTAAGTTCATTATTTTTTAAATTAATTTTTTAATTAAAAAATATAACAACAAACTAACACAAACATTGTTAACTTATGTTCATTCCGTTCTACATATATAATCAGTAATTCACAATATCATCATAGTCGCATATTCATCATCATGATCATTTCTTAGAACATTTGCATCAATTTGGAAAAAGAAATAAAAAGACAACAGAAAAAAATTCATACATACCGTACCCCTTACCCCTCCCTTTCATTGATTACTAGCATTTCAATCTAAATATATTTCAACATTTGTTCCCCTTAACTATTTATTCTTATTCCATATGTTTTACTCATCTGTTGATAAGATAGATAAAAGGAGCATCAGACAAAGGTTTTCACAATCACACAGTCACATTGTGAAAGCTATATCATTATATAATCATCTTCAAGAAACTTGGCTACTGGAACACAGCTCTGCATTTTCAGGCAGTTCCCTCCAGCCTCTCCATTACATTTTGACTAACAAGGTGATATCTGTTTAATGCATAAGAATAATCTCCAGGATAACCTCTCGACTCTGTTTGGAAACTCTTAGCCATTGACATTTTATTTTGTCTCATTTCACTCTTCCCCCTTTTGGTCGAGAAGTTTTTCTCAATCTCTTGATGCTGTGTCTCAGCTCATTCTAGGATTTCTGTCCCACGTTGCCAGGAAGGTCCACACCCCTGGGAGTCCTGTCCCACGTAAACAGGGGCTGGGCAGTGAGTTTGCTTGTTGTGTTGGCTGGAGAGAGAGGTCACATCTGAGTAACAAAAGAGGTGACTCTTAGGCCTAATTTTAAGTAGGCTTGACCTATCCTTTGTCGGGTTAAGTTTCATTTGAATAAACTCCCAGACTGGGGACTCAGCCTATTGCTTTGGTTGTGTCCACTGTTTGCTTGTGAATATCAAGAATTCAACTTGGAGAAGTTGAATTTTCCCCCTTTCTCACCATTCCCCCAAGGGGACTTTGCAAATACTTTTTTATTCACTGTTCAAATTCACTTTTTTATTTACTGTTCAAATCACTGGGATTTGTTGGGGTATCACTCTGGACAAACCAACAAAATCTCATGCCCTACTCAAGGGTCCTTGTACTTATGGTGTTCAATTAAGCTGTCCACATAAGTTATATTAGGAACTGCACTAGTCAAAATATAAAGTTTGTACCAAATAAACATTTTTTGCTTTAGTCTCACATATAAGTTAAAATTTTTAAATATTAATTACCGTCTATTTTCAACACCCTGCAGTAATGACATCCCTTTGTTCTTTCTCATGTAAAAACATTTTTTAAATTTGTACATTTAGTCTTAGTAAGTTTATTTTATTAAAACTTAAGGCTTCCAGATTGTTCCTATGTTATATAAGCCCTGAAACCCACAGGTGCTAGTCTCTCTAAGAACATCAACCAGTTCCAGTCCTCTACCCAAAAAGTTAGTACCCCTTTCCAGCATAAAGAAGTTGAAATGGTCATTGCTCAGATATCCCTGAAAATTGAGAGAATGATCAAATAAGAGGGAGGAGATATAACTGAGAAACTAGAATTTGGCAAATTATATGACTACTGTCTCATTATTTAGTGTTAATGTGTTAGAATATCTAGAAGGAAGTACCTGAAGTTGAAGTGTAGTCCAGTAGCCTTGATCTTTGATAATGATTGTATAAGTATTTAGCTTTTATTGTGTGACTGTGTGATTGTAAAAACCTTGTGACTTACACTCTCTTTATTCAGTGTGTGGGTAGATGAGTAATAAAAGCAAAAAAATAAAATATTGGCAATAAGGGGCATGGAATGTTTTGGGTTTTCTGTTTTTTATAATTTTTATTTTTAGAGTAATGAAATTAATGTAAAATTGATTGTGAGGAATACAAAACTGTAGGACGTTATTGTGAGCCAGTGATTCTACACTTTGGGTAGATTATATGGTGAGTGAATATAGCTCAATAAAATTGTGTTATTAAAAAAAAAATTTAAAGACCAATCACCCCTATGAATATATATGTAAAACTCCTCAACAGAGTCTTGCAAATTGAATCCAGTAGCACATTAAAGAATTATTCATACAACATGATCAAGTGAGTTTTTTTTTTTTTAACATGAGCAGGCACCAGGAATCGAACCCGGGTCCTCGGGCATGGCAGGCAAGCACTCTTACCTGCTGAGCCACCGTGGCCCGCCCTCAAGTGAGTTTTTCCCTGGTTTGCAAGAGTGGCTTAGCACAAGCAAATTAATTAACGTAATGCAGCACGTTAATAAGTTGAAGGAGAAAAACCACATGATCATCTCTATTGTCTTGGAAAAGGTCTTTGACAAAGTCTATCTTCCTTTCTTGATAAAAACATTTCAGAAGATAGGAATAGAAGGAAACTTTCTTAGTATTATAAGAGGCATATATGAAAACCCACAGCTAACATCGTTACTCAGTGGTGAAAGAGTGTAAGGTCACCATTTACTTTTTTTCTTAAATGATTTTTTGATTGAGATATAATAATTCAAAGTGTACAATCAGTGGTTCACCGTATCATCATGAAGCTGTATAGTCATAATTACAATACATTTTGAACATTTTCATTACTCTAAAAACAATAAAAATAAAGGTAAAAAAACCCACCCCAAACATCCCATGCCTGTCTGTGCTGGTTTGAAACTGTTGTGTACCCCAGATAAGCCATGTTCTTTAATCCTCATTCATTATTGCTGGGTGTGATCTTTTTGATTGTTTCCATGGATATATGACCCACCCAGTTGTTGGTGGTAACTTTTGATTAGGTCATTACCATGGAGTTGGTGGTGACTTTTGATTAGGTCATTTCCAGCGTTCAAGATGGGGTTGTTTACTGGAGTCCTTTAAGAGGGAACCGTTTTGGAAACAGCTTCAGTGCAGATAGGTTCACACATGGCCATAGATCTTTGGGGATACAGAAGGAAAATGCTCCCAGGGAAGCCTTGAGAAATGAGGAGAGAGCTAGCAGATGTCGTATGTGCCTTCCTGGCTGAGAGAGGTGTCCAGAAGCCAGGGACCCCTGCAGACACCAGCCGCATGCCTTCCCTCCTGACTGGTGTTCTGGATGTGTCAGCTTTTCTTGAGTAAAGGTAACCTCTCGTTGGTACCTTTATTTGGACATGTTCACAGACATATTCACGGCCTTAGAACTGTAAACTTGCATCTTAATAAATTCCCTTTTTAAAAGCTGTGTTACTGGTATATTGCATTCTGGCAGTCATAACAAACTAAAATACCCCCCCCCCCCCCCCCCCCCACACACACATTTTTTTTTTTTCTAACTCATCTGTTCATACACTGGAAAAAGGAATGCAATCATAAGGTCCTCACATGCACATGTTTATAACTTAAAAGCTGTATTGTTATTCAATCATCTTTAAGAATCAAGGCTACTGATTATAGTTCAAGTTTCAGGCATTTCCTCTAGCTACTCCAGTACACCAAAAAACTAAAATAGCTATTTACTACATAAAAATAACTTCCAGAAAGACCTCTCAACTCGATTTGAAATCTCTCATCCAGTAAAACTATATTGTTTCATTTCTCTTTCCCATTTTGGTCAGGAAGATTTACTCATTCTCATAATGCCAGGGGCAGGCTTATCACTGAGAGTCATGTCCCTCGTTGCCAGGGAGATTTATACCCCTGGGAGTCATGTCCCGCATAGGGGGCAGAGCAGTGAATTCACCTATGAAATTGGCTCAGAGAGAGAGAGGCCACATCTAAGCAACAAAAGAGGTTCTCTGGGGGTTACTCTTAGACATAATCATAAGTAGGTTTTCCTTTGCTGGAATAAATTTCATATGGCAAACTCCAAGATTGAGGGCTTGGCCCATCAGATTGGCAGTCCTCAATTCTTGTGAGACAATCAGATCTTCCCCAGGTGGGAAGTTTATCATTTCCACCTTTTTTCTCCAGTCCCTCAAGGGGACTTTGCAAATACTTTTTAATCTTCTGCCCAGTGTAATTTGGGATATACATCATACCAACCTGTATAAACCAACAAGATCTCATGCCCTATTCATGATTCCATGTAATTATGGTGTTTGAACAGCTGACCATACAAGTTAAAATAGTCAGTGAGCTACTAAAAATACAAATTTTGCAGCCATTTTAAAAATTGCTTTGTGGTGGCCATTGCATATCATTCTTTCTCCGTGTAAGTATCACATTATTGCAACACCATTTATTGAGTATTTTTGTGGGGGGCAGAGTGCATGGCCAGGAATAGAACCTGAGTCTCCACAGGGTGGGTGAGAATTCTACCACTGCACTCCCTTGCAACCATTTACTTTTAAAGTAACTACTGTTAATAATGTAGGATTTTCATCTTTCATTATGTTTTTTTACTTTTATGTCTTACATCTTTTTTGTTCGTAAATTCTTCTGTTAGTGGGCTTTTTTTTTTGTCGTGTAACCGTTTTGTGATCCTTATCATTTCCTTCTGAATATCTTTTTCATATTTTCTTTGTGGGTAGCATGGGCTTCAATTTGAATTAAAATTTAACATCCTTAATCTATAACAATCTCATTTGATTTGAATATCAACTTCAATAACATAGACAAGCACTTGTTGTACTAGTCTATCCTTATCCCTTTTTGTTGTAGCTGTTGTATGTTGTATCTACCTATACTGTTTGTTGTAAACGATACATTTATCATTACTTTTTATGTATCTTCATTTTATAACTTGCAAGAGGTAAAAAGTGGAGTTCCCTACCTGAAATACAATATAATATTTATGGCATTTGTAATTACTCATGTACTGGATTAAAAGCTAGTCTTGTAGGGTAGACTTGTTGTTTGGTGGGACCTTTTGATTAGGTTATTTCCATGGAGATATGAATCTGTCCATTCAAGGTGGGTCTTAATTTGCTTACTGGAAGAGGGAGACATTTTGGAGAAAGAACAGATTTTGAAAAAGAAAACACCCTGGGAGTTGCTAAGCTAAGAGATGAAATCCACAGTTTGCCGCAGAGAAGCTAAGAGAGAGGACATCTAGAAGTTTAGAGACAGAAACGCCCCAGAGATGCTAAGAGAAGGACACAGGGAGAAAGCCACAGAAATTGGAAGCTGAGAATCATGAAGTAGATGGAAGGACCAGCAGATGCTAGCTACTGCTTTTCCAGCTGACAGAGATGTTCCAAATGGCAGTGGCCTTTCTTGAGTCCAGATATCATATCATTGATGCCTTAGTTCAGACATTTTCATGGCCTTAGAACTGTAACGTTGTAACCCAATGAAGCCCCTTTGTAAAAGCTAGTCCATTTCTGGTATATTGCATTCTGGCCACTTTGGTAAACCTAAGCAACTCATATTGTTTCTTTTACTGGATATCTTTATTTCTGTTTGCCACTTCAATCCACTGTACAGTGTCCCTCCTTTTCAATCTCAAGTATTCTCTTTACCATTGTGTGTATAGTATGTCTAGTGGTAACAAAATCCCTCAGATTTTTTAAATTTAGGATTGTCTTAATGTGTCCCTCAATTTTGAAAAAGAATTTTGCTGGATATAAATTCTTGGTGGCAGTTACTTTCATTCAATTCTTTAAATATTTCATCCCACTGACTTCTTGTCTTCATGGTTTCTGATGAGACATTGGCACTTAATTTTATTGGGACTCCTTCATATGTGTCATGGTGTGTTTTCTTGCAGCTGTTAGAACTCTCTTCTCTTCCTTGGCATTTGATACATTGACTACTATGTGTCTAGGCACGGTTTTCTTCATGTTTATCCTGTTTTGTGTTCATTGGACTTCTTGAATGTCTGTGTGTATATTCATGTCTGTGGTGGTTTGAAGCTGTACATAACCAAGAAAAACATGTTCTTAAATCTAATCCATTCTTGTAGGTTTTAACCCATTGTAAGTTGAGTCTTTTGATGAGGTTACTTCAGTTAAGGAATGCCCCAACTCAATCAGGATAGGTTTTAATTCTATTACTGGAATCCTTTATAAGTGAATGAAATTCATACAGAGAGAGAAAGCCACAGAAGCAAAAAGCTGAAACGTTGGTTTCCTGACTAAAGTTATCAGGGTATTTATTATAATTAATTATATTATATTAATTATAATTTATAATTAACTCCCTCTTTTTTGTTGAGCCTACATTGAGCCTACATTCATGTGGTGACAACAGAGCCAAATATTCTGTAGATTGTACTTTAAAAAAAAATTTTATTGATACAGTAACATACTAGCACATACATTCTTTTTATTTTTTTTTCCATGGGCAGGCACTGGGAATCGAACCCGGGTCTCCGACATGGCAGGCCAGAACTCTGCCTGCTAAACCACCGTGGCCTGCCCTATGCATATATTCTTTTTTTTTTTTTTTTAAATATGGAACGCTTCACGAATTTGCGTGTCATCCTTGCGCAGGGGCCATGCTAATCTTCTCTGTATCGTTCCTATTTTAGTATATGTTAATATATTCTTAACATACAAATATTCCATACATGGTATACAATAAATGGCTCACAACATCATCACATAGTTGTATATTCATCAGCATGATGATTTCTAGAACATTTGCATCACTCTAGAAAAGGAAATAAAAAGAAAAAAGAAAAAAACTCATACATACCATACCGCTTACCCCTCCCTCTCATTGATCACTAGTATTTCCATCTATCCAATATATATATTTTTTAATTTTAACATTTGTTCCCCCTATTATTTATTTATTTTTAATCTGTATATTTTACTCATCTGTCCATACCATAGTTAAAAGGAGCATCAGACACAAGGTTTTCACAATCACGCAGTCACATTGCAGAAGCTATATCATTATACAGTCATCTTCAAGAAACATGGCTACTGGAACACAGCTCTACCATTTCAGGCACTTCCCTCGCCTAATACACTTTAATCTAAAAAGGGTATATGTATATAATGCGTAAGAGCAACCTCCAGGATAATCTCTTGACTCTGAAATCTCTCAGCCACCGATACTTTATTTTGTCTCATTTCTCTCTTCCCCTTTTTGGTTGAGAAGATTTTCTCAGTCTTTTGGTGCTGAGTCCCAGCTTATCCCAGGATTTCTGTCCCATGTTGCCAGGGAGGTTTATACCCCTGGAAGTCATGTCCCACATGGAGAGGGGGAAGGTGGTGAGTTTGCTTGCTGTGTTGGCTGAGAGAGAGAGAGGCTACATCTGAGCAACAAAAGAGGTTCTCTTGGGGGTGACTCTGAGGCCTAATTTTCAGTAGGCTTAGTCTGTCCCTTGCAGGGATAAGGTTCATAGGAGCAAACTCCAAGATTGAGGGCTTGGCCTATTCATTTGGTTGTCCCCACTGCTTGCAAGAATACCAGGAGTTCTCCAAATGGGGAAGTTGAATTTTCCCCCTTTCTTGCCATTCCCCCAAGGGGACTTTGCAAATACTTTTTTATTCACTATTCTAACCACTCTGGAATTTATTGGGGCATCTCTCTGGGCAAACCTACAAAATCTTGTACCCTATTCAAGGTTCCATTGTACTTTTACTTTTTGTTTTTTTAAACTTTTATTGTATAGTATAACATATATACAAAGCAAAGAAATAAAAAACCAACAGTTTTCACAGCACTCTTCAACAAGTGCTTACAGGACAGATCCCAGAGTTTGTCATAGGCTACCATATGATCCTCTTAGATTTTTCCTTTAGCTGCTCAAGAATATAGGAGGCTAGAAGGAATAAATACTTTTTTATCACCACAATCAACTTTTTTCTTTCTTTTTTTGTGAAAAATTACATATATATAAAAAAGCAATAAATTTCAAATTTCACAGACCCACAATTAGTTGTAGAACATATTTCAGAGTTTGACAAGGATTACAATTCCACAATTTTTGGTTTTTCCTTCTGGCTGCTCTAAGATACTGGAGACTAAAAGAAATATCACTTTAATGATTCAGCAATCATATTCATTTGTTAAATCCTGTCTTCTCTATATAACTCCACCATCACCTTTGATCGTTTAGATTGTACTTTTATCTTCTGTGAACTACTATGAATTTCGTTGTTTATGTTGAATTTCTAAAGTAAAAGAACATTTTTGGTGCCTTTTAATTGTCATATTACTATGTTTATTATTGAAATTCCATATTCTTTTTTCCTAGTGGAAAAGAAGCCTAAGAAATAAGGTCATCTCTGTAGACCACCAGAGTAGAAAAGGTGTCCGTGGGCGTCCTTTCACTTCTAAGGCATCCCCAGAAAGGTAAGATTTGTGTCACAGAGAATGGGTATACCCTATATATAAATAGTATGTCTGTGGGCAACTCATTTGTACCTTAAGTAAGACTTTATTACATATTAATATTGTATTTGTTAGTCACAAACATAAAATGTTCATTAAATGTCTCTGCACAGTATTTCTGGGGGCATGTGTTTGTATATTTAAAGGAGGAAATATTATAGAAAAATGTGTGATGTATGGTTGGGAAGACCTGAAACCAGTCATAGTGGCTTAAGCTTTGAGGGGCATCTTCTTTGTACTTTAGACTCCTAGTGTTTTTCTATCTTTACTGAAGGTTCTAGAGTTTTTGATTCTTAACTTTTCTTCTAAATCTACTTTCTATATTCAGGTAGGTAAAATGTTTGGAGCTGGTTAGAATGTCTGGAAACTGAGGTGGGGTAGAACATGGTGAATTGTTTAGATGTCACTGAATTATGAGAGTTAAATCAGTAGGCAGAATTAGGAAGTTTACTTGGTTCAAAACAGTAAATAGGGATGGATATTGTCAGATATTTGCTTTACTCAGAAATTGGCATGTGTAAGTATCTTTGCATGGATTGAATTTTTTAGAAGAGAATCAGTTTAGCTTGCCTGTTCTCCAGGACTTTTCATTTACTCTGTTGATCTTATTTTCATCATCAACGAGCTTACAGAAATTGTACCTATGCGCCTAGTTCTCTCTGTTCATTTTACTGTTCATCCTGCCCCATTAGTCAGTACTTTGGAGCTTTTGGCATATCAATAATACAGCACTTGAAAAACTTCACCAGACTGGACCTGAATACCTTCTAAGTATAATTATATTACCTACTATCTATCGAGTACTTATTATATAATGTGCATTGGGCTAAGCCCAAACTGTCCCATGTAATTTTCACAAATCTGTGAGATATGTGTTATTGGCCTTATTTCACACATGAAGAAATTTAGGTCCTCTAATTTATTAATAGAATGGGAAGAAATATTGCTAATATAGATCTGGAAAAAATAGTTTAGAATTAGTAGCCTTAAATTATTTGTTTTAGTCCTGTATATTATTGAGTTTTGCTGGATTATCTGAAACGTCTCTAAGTTGCTGCTATGTACAGGAAGATAAAATCAAGAAAAACATGCATGGAAAGGAAAGGAAAAAAATCTCCTTTCATTTGTATTACTTTCTAATATCTAAGACTCTCTACATTTAAAGAATATGATACTTTGTGTCATTAAAAAATAACTGTTTTATTGAGATATAATTTACATTCTACGAAATCCATCTATTTTAAGTCTACAGTTCAATAATATGTCCTTTTACAGCCATTCTCCATTCTTACCTGCAGTCTTGGGCAACTACTAGTCTAATTTCTGTCTCTATAGATTTGTCTTTTTTGGACATTTCATATACATTTCATGTATGATTATATTCAATCATACAATATGTGTTCTTTTGTGTCTGGCTTCTCTCACTGAATATACTGTTTTTGAGGTTTATCTGTATTATAGCATGCATCAGAAATTCGTTTCTTTTTATTGCCAAATAGTATTCCTTTGTATGGATATACTACCCTGTGTTTATCCATTCACCAGTTGATGGGCATTTGGGTTGTTTTTATGTTTTTGCTGTTGTGAATTATGCTTCTGTAAACATTACTGAACAAGACTGTTTGGACATATGACTTCATTTCTTTTAGGTAGATACCTAAGAATGTAATTGCTTTCTCATATGGCAGCTTTATGTTTGGCTTTTTGAAAAACTGTTTTCCAAAATAGCTGCACCATTCTACATTCCTACCAGCAATGTATAAAGGTTCTGGTTTCTTCACATCTTTGCCAACACTTATTCTTACCTGACTTTTGAGTTTAGCAATCCTACTGGGTGAAAAGTGTTATCTCATTGTGGTTTTAATTTGCATTTCCCTGTCATCTAATGGTGTTGAACATCCTTACAGGTATTTATTGGCTGTCTGTTCTTCTTTGGAGAAATATCTGTTCAGATTCTTTACTTATTTTTTAATTGGGTTATGTATGTTTTTACTAGAGGCATACCTTGAAGATATTGAGGGTTCTGTTCAAGACCATAGCAGAAAGCAGATACTGCCATAAAGCTAATCACGTGAACTTTTTCATTTCTCAGTGCATATAAAAGTTATGTTTATACACTACTATAGTCTATTAAGTGTGCAATAGTATTATATCTTTAAAAAATGTACAAACCTTAATTAAAATGTGACACAGAAACACAGAATGAGCACAAAGTGGTGGAAAAATGGTGCCAATATTCTTGCTCAATGTAGGATTGCAACAAACCTTCAGTTTGTAAAAAATGCAGTGTCTTTGACGTACAATAAAAAGAAGCACAGAAAACAATATAAAAACAACACAACCAAAAAAAAAAAAACACCAAAAAATAAAAAACACAGTAAAACAAAGTATGCCTGTATGGAGTTGTAAGAGTTCTTTATATAATGTAAATAGAATTCCCCGTCAGCTGTATGATTGGCAAATATTTTTTTCCCATTCTGTTGTTTGATTTTCCCTTTATTTATGGCATCCTTTGATGCACGGCATTTTAAATTTTAACAGAATCCCATTTATCTAATTTTTTTTTTCTTGCTCTGCTTTGTGTGTCATATGTAAAAATCATTGCCTAATCCAAGTTTTAGCTCTTAGGTTTAGATCTTTGATCCATTTTGAGTTAACTTTTGTGTATGGCATGAGATAGGAATCCAAATTTATATTTTTGCCTGAGGAGACTCATTTGTTCCAGCACCACTTGTTGAAAAGATGTTTACTTTCCCATTGAATTTTCTTGGTACCTTAGTCAAAAGTCAATTGACTGTCGAGTTTGACTTCCAGGAAGATGGCCGACTAGAGTAGCTTGAAACTAGCCCTGCTCCACGGAAAATTTAGAGAAGGGACAGGAGGGTGACTGAGGCAGCAATTCGGGAATGCGGCTGACCTTGGAGAGCCTTCTGCCCCACATGTGGCAGCCCTGATTTCAGAGGCTGAGGAACTGAGAGGCAGAAAGCTGGAGCCTGCTGCAGAGGCATGGAGCTGCGGAGCCTGCAGGGGTGCATGTATGGGAATGCATGACTAGGAAGCCAGTGCACCTGCACAGCTACATCTTCCCTGGCTGCTGGGCACCCATATTCACAAGCATCAGCATAACATCCCCAGCCTGCACTCATACCTGCCCTGAAACAAATCACTGTACTGAGTGCTCCACCCCGTGTCCTCCTCTCTGCTGTACAACCATCCCATAAACACAAGGCCTTAGACTACTGAAAGAAATCAACTCCCAAAGTAAATCAATAAAGATATTTACTTGCCATGAAGATAGCAGATCACTAAGCATATCACAATGCAGACTGATAAGCCCTGCCTAATGACCAAATTAAAACACCAGAGGAGACACAAATGTTAGGACATAAGAACACAGATGTTGGAACAAAGAAATGACATAAGGGAGATCAAGAAGACAGTAGAAGAGCCCAAAGGGGAATTTGAAAGAATAAAAAAAAAAATTGAAATATCTCAGAGATTAAAGACTCTCTTGGCCAAATGAAAAACATACTAGAGGCACACAACACCAGATTTGAAAAGAAAGAAGAAAGAAGTGATATAGAGGAGAGGATAATTGACTTCAAAGACTCAAAACAGCAAATGGCAAAAAAGATGGAAAAAATTGAATGGGATCTCAGGGAAATGATAGACAAAAAAATCATGCAAAAATAAGAATCATTAGTGTCCCAGAAGGGGAAAAGAGGAGTAAAGGGCTAGGAAGAGTAGTTGAGGATATGATGGGGGAAAGCTGCCCAACCCTCATAAAGGACATACAAGTCAAAGAAGCCCTATGAACTCCAAACGGAATAAATCCAAATAGGCCTTCCCAAGGCACATACTAATCAGTCTGTCAAGTATTGGAGAGAAGCAGAAAATTCTAAAGCAAAAAGAGAAAAACAATCTACTATATACAAGGGAAATGAAATGACTGACTTCAGACTACTCAACTAGCACCTTGGAGTTGAGAAGACAGTCGTATGATATATTCAAGATCTTGAAAGAGAAAGACTTCCAGCCAAGAATTCTGTACCCAGCCAAGTTGTACTTCAAAACTGAGGGAGAGATTAAAGGTTTCACAGACAAAGAAGACCTGAAAGAATTTGTCAACAAGAGACTGGCCCTATAAGAAATACTAAATGAAGTTCTGCCAGCTGAAAAAAAAAGACAGCAGAGGGAGTTCTGGAGGAGGGCACAGAATTGATGAGTACCACTAAGGGTAATTTAAAGAATACTAAGAGAAAGAGGGAAAAGAATATATAGATCTGACAAATAACATTAAAAAGATGAGATGGTGGAATCAAGAAATGCCTTTTCAGTAATAACTTTGAATGTTAACATACCAAATTTATCAATTAAATATAATGCTGAGCGAAATTAGCCGGACACAAAGGGCAGATACTGTATGATTCCACTTTTATGACCAGCATAAAGGCATAATCAGAGGTTTATAATACAGAATATAGGGGACTTATAGATACATTGAAGCTAGAGATGGGTGAACTGTTAGCTAATGAGGTTGAATTCCAATGTAAGGGAATAGATAGGAGCGAAGATGATTCTTTAGTATTCTAGAAGTAATATTAGCATATTGAAGATAAACAAGATTGAAAGGGGCTGTATAGACCTACGCATCCCACTGACTCACAGTAGAAATATGAATGAGTTCTTGTAAGAATTATTTCAAAAATATGATTCTTGTATAAAGAGTGTTTAAGTCCAGGGTGCGGGGGGATAACTGCTATGTTCAAAAGGAAACTATCAGCACCACCACAGCAACAGCAGAGGTAAAGAATGCGGTGAGGAACAAGAGTTAAGAGGAGGTTTAGATTTCCTATTTGGTGAGGGTGTATTTATTGGTTTTCTGTCTCTTGAAAACAATGAAATTATCTAAAATTGAGAATGTTGATGGACTGTGGACTTTGGGCCCTCTACATGATACCTGATGAATGCAGGTGGTTGAAGGATGCACTGATGGAAAAGTAGAATGGTGAATGATGGTGTATACTTATGAATGAAGGTTGTGCTGTTACAAAAAGGAACAATGTTGTGAGGCATGCAACAGTGCGAATGAGCATATAGGACATTTGGTGAGACAAAATAAGGCAGGAACAAAAAAACAACAATGGTATAGTCGCCTTTAGAAAATGCTTATAAGGAAACGGGCCTAGATTGTAAGCTTTTAGAACAGACATATTAAGTCTGGAGTGGTGATTATTATTTCTGGATTTTGAGAGGTTGTTATATATATATGTAACCTGATATTTAGAGATAAGAATGAAGCTAAACAGGTTGGGATTAAAGTAATTCAGAACATAGGGATAGGAAGACAGTGTTTATATTTCAGAACCACACATATTCTTTGTGATCAATGGAAGAAAGGTTTATTTGATCTGGAACTGAAATTTTCTGTAGTGCATCATCTGATTCAACCTATGTGTATAACTCATTTGAACAACTGAAACACAGGAAGCACAGAATAGGAAAGAGGTCCTTTAATCCTGTGTAGATTATTGTAATGCCTGGAAATATCCTAGAGTATATTAAGCAGATAGTCAAAAAGTATTGGCAAAGTCCCTGAAGGAGGGGAGAAAGACTATGGAACTTTTAAACTTTACCATCAGGGAATCCTCTGATGTTGTGTCAAACCTTACAGATATCCGAATCAATAGGCCATGCCTTCGATCATGAGGCTTACTCTTGTGAAGCTTGTATAGGTAGTAGAGAAGCTTAGATTACCTATAGGCATGCCTAAGAGTTATTTCTGGAGGACCTCTGTTGTTGCTCAGATGTGGCCTTACTCTCTCTAAACCCAACTCTGCAAATGAAATCATTGCCTTCCCCTCTTATGTGGGACATAACATCCAGGAGTGAAAGTTTTCCTGGAAAGAGGACTCCCAGGGATGAATTCAGACCTGGCACCATGAAATCAATAATTCCATCCTGACGAAAAGGAGGAAAACAAGTGTAATTAATGAAAATATCAGTGGCAGAGAGAGTTCAAATAGAGTTGAGAGTCTACTTTGGAGGTTACTCTTACACAAGCTTCAGGTAGACCTTGCTACCTGTCATAACTTGCCAACCCCCAACCAGGACCATTCCAGCCATTCCAATATATTTGATTTCACAAGGGTTCTATGCATTAGAGTAACTTTCCAGAAACGTACAACCTCCAGATGGGTCCCTGGTCCAGATAAGTCCTGAAACCTAGCCCAACCTCTCCAGAACATCAGATAGTTCCATCTCCCTACCCCATATTAGTGACAGACCCTTCCAAAAGAAAAAATTCAGAATTACTGTAGCCCAAACAACCCCAAGGAGAGGTTTGGCAAGATCAAGTGTGATGGTGGAACTATACATAGAAGATGGGACTTAACAAATGAATATGAATGCTGAATCAATAAATTGATATATTTTTTAGTCTCCAGTGTTATAGGGCAGCTAGAAGTAAATACCTACAATTGTGAAATTGTAACCCATGTCAAACTCTGAAATATGTTCTGCAACTAATTATGCTGCTGTGTTTGAAATTTATAGCTTTTTTGTATATATGCTATCGTTCAGAAAAAAAGAAGGAAAAAAAAGTCAATTGTGATGATAAAAATGTATTTAAACCCGTTAGCCTCCTGTATTCTGAATCATCTAGAAGGAAAAATATGAGAGGAATGTATGGTAGCCCATGACAAACTCTGGGATCTATCCTGTACTACTTTTTGAAGAGTGCTTTGAAAGCTATTGCTTTTTTATTTCTTTACTTCATTTACTATATAATAAAAAAGTTAGAGTCAATTGACTGTTAATATAATGACTTTCTGTTGTTTCCGTTGATCTGTATGTCTATCTTTATTCCAGTACCACCCTGTCTTGTTTACTGTAGGTTTATAGTAAGTTTTTTTTTTTTTATGTAGAAAAGCAATTTATTCCATTTTATGCACTTTCGTGGTTAGTTATGGAGAGTAACAGGCCTGCTGTTGAAACAGGTCACCCAAAAGGGAGAGGATATCAAGGACTAACTCTTAAAAAAAAAAACAACAGTGCAAATTCTTATCCAGGATTAATTTTAAGTAATTTTAAAAACAAATAGTGGGGCTACAGTGGCTCAGCAGGTAGAGTTCTTGCCTGCCATGCTGGAGACCCGGGTTCAATTCCCAGTGCCTGCCCATGCAAAAAAAAAAAAGCTATTGAGTTGTTCTTTTCAACTTAACTGAACAATCTATGTGTGGTATAACTGTCAGATAAAAACATACATCTTTACAAATTGGTGGACCCACGATTAAAATAGCCATTTCACAGAAAGGAAAAAAATAATATGAAACAGTTCAAGAACTATACTAACAAGCAAACATATATGGGGAAAAAGGAGCATGTAAATTAAAATTTTGACTTAACTGAAGAAACTGAGAGAAGACTGGTCTACATAGGAAAATGTATGTCCTGGGAAGTCAGGTGTGAGCACTTTAGCGTAGGACTCTGTATGACTTGAATCTCTCCCCTATTTCCTGAATAGATCATCCTGCAATATTATACTTCATGGCCCAAACACCCATCCAAATTAAGTAAGTCTGAAAATCTTGGGAATGTAGCATAAGAAGAAATATGACCACACACATATATTCCCCTTTCTGTGCCTACTTCAGACCTGGGCTTGATTCTAGAAATTCCTGAAGAAAATTAAAATATAAGTTTGTGGGTTTGTTGAATCAAGTTTCTCAGTTAATATTTAGAAAACACTCAATGTCTAGGCAAATAGCATTGTTGATGGTAAATAATAGCCACATAGCTGAACAAAGTCTGTGTCTGAAAACCAGTGTTAAATTAATCTCAGGGTTGAGAGGAAAAAGGGGGAGTTTAAAACCACAGGTGGAGACATATGTAGGATTCTTGTCCTTCTGGACCCACACTTCCTTCAGGGTCTTCATCATTGTAAATGTTCTCTGCCTTCTATTACTCTTGCATGATATTGTCTTCTGATACAGTACAAATCACCCAAGGCTCATTATACTTCAGGAGAAATCAGATATCTTGGCAGCCTGACTACCATGAATAAACAACTCTGGGGACCCATCTTCTGCATCTTCTCCAAGTTTACTTTAATCTCAGACATTCAGTCGACAATCGGTAACACTGGAAGCCAAAAATAGTTTCATTGTGAGATGACCACTGCACCTAGAATATCTCATCCTTATATGATTCAAAGGAATGTAACTTGAGTTTCAGATTTCTCAGATCCCACAAGGCAGCAGTGTTGTCAGCTGATCCTGTGGCAAGAATGAACTCATTAGAAAGATAGAAGAGAGTCAGTTCACTTCAGCAGTGTGAGCATCAACTGATTGGCTTGGTTTAGAAGTACTGTTTAAACAAATATCTCAGGTCATAAGTTTCTGATCATTGGCAGCTGACCCAAACAGAGACTCATGAAGCAGATGCTAGGAAACATCTACTACAGCTGTGTGCCTAGTAAAGATGGTCTTCGTATCCACTACTTTTCCTTCCTTTGGAATGGCACTGATGTCCCATAAGCAGATGACATCATCATCTGAAGCACTGAGTACATGCCCACTGAAATTTGGGTTCCAAGAAAGTCCATAGCCTTCCTTTTGATGTCCATGAAGATGCAAGTCTGGGTTGCACTTTCCAGAAGGGTCTGGTTTAGAACAGTGTTTCATGTAGTCAAAAACAAGAACATCACTGGATGGAGTCTTTGTTGCAGTGATGCTCTGGGGCATATAATGGGCCCTGGTCACTTCTCCTTTATGGTTGATCTTGATTTCTATTTCCATTTTTCCTCTAACTGAGCCAGAACCTCTAAATTTTCCTTTCTCACTGTTGTGTGATGCATCAAACTGAGTATCATCATTAGGGAGCTGCACACTGACTATTACAAGATGGTTCTGTTCATCCAGTGTGTATGTCCCCAGACTAAGTCGATTTATGCTGAAATCTTTTCTTTCTTGTCTGGTTACATCTGGAAACCACTGTGCGGTGAGGCTGGGCCACTCCAGAGCATGTGTCATGATCATAAAGAAAAGGAGTGTTCTTTTTCCATACTTTGTACTCCTCGTTGATCACATGTTCTTTCACTGCATCATCAAAGACAGCTTCCTTATTGGCCATGGCAGACAGACCAGTGGGGTGGGGGTGGGGGGTCATGGAGTTGAGTGTTGCTGGAGGGGCGGGGAGGCTGGACTGTAGTAAGTTTTGAAATCAAGAAATGTGAGTCTTCCAACTTTGTTCTTTTTGTCAAGAGTGTGTTTATCATTCTGGGTTCTCTACAATTTCATATGAATTTAGTATCAGTTTGTCAATTTTTGCATGATAATCCAGCAAAGATTTTATTAGGGATTGTTTTGAATCTGTAGACCAATTTGGGGAATAGTGCCATCTTAATGATACTAAATCTTCAGATCCAGAAACATTGGATGCCTTTCCATTTATTTACTACTTCTTTAATTTTTTTCAGCAGTGTTTTATAGTTTTCACTGTGGCATGGGTTATTTTGTTGAATTTGTTCTTAAGGATTTTATTCTTTTTGATGCTATTTTTAAAAGTTTTTTTTTTAATTGTGAAGTATGCATACAAAAAAGCAACAAATTTCCAAGTACATTTTTACAAGTAATTGTAGAACAGATTTTAAAGTTTGGTATGGGTTATGTTTCCACGATTTTTTGTTTTTCTTCTAGCTGCACCAAGACACTGGAGACCAACCAAAATATCAATATAATGATTCAGCACTCCTAATCATTTGTTAAATCCTATCTTCTCTGTTATATTCCTCCTTCTCTTTAAATAACATATATACATAAAAGCAATAAATTTCAAAGTGCATTGCAACAATTAGTTGTAGAACAGATTTCAGAGTTTGGTATGGGTTACATTCCACAGTTTTAGGTTTTTATTTCTAGCTGCTCTAAGGTACTGGAGGCTAAAAGAAATATCAGCATAATGATTCAGTACTCATACTCATTTTTTAAACCTGAACTTCTCTGTATACTCCACCATCACCTTTGATCTTCCTCCCAATCTTCAGGGGTGTTTGGGCTATGCCCATTCTTACTTTTTCATATCGGAAGGGGCTGTTGATAATATGGGATTGGGGATGGAAGTAGTCAGTGTTGTGGAAAGGCTGGTCCCTCTGCATTTCAGGACTTTTCTGGTCTAGGGTCCCATTTGGAGGTTGTATGTTTTGGAAAGTTACCCTAGTGCATGGAACCTTTGTAGAATCTTATATAATGCCGTAGGTAATCTTTAGGACTAGCAGGAATGGCTTTGGCTGAAGTTTGGCAAGTTATGAAAGGTAGCAATGTCTAACCGAAGCATGCATAAGAGTGACCTCCAGTGTAGCCTCTCGAATCTATTTGAATTCTCTCAGCCACTGATACCTTATTTGTTATGCTGCTTTTCCCCCATTTTGTCAGGATGACATTGTTGATCCCATATTGTCAGGTCTAGGCTCTTCCTGGGAGTCATCTCCCACACTGCCAGGGTGAAAGTCTCCCTGGATGTTATGTCCCATATAGCGGGGATACAGTGGTTTCATTTGCAGAGTACTTACTTTTCAATCTGGATGCCTTTTTTGTCTTCGGGCCTAATATTCTAGACTAGAATCTCCGGTTCAATGTGAAATAGAAGTTGTGAAAGTGGACATTTTTGTTTTGTTCCAACTTTATAGGGAAAGCATTCAGTCTTTCATCATTGAGTATGAATTTAGATATAGGTTTTTCATAGTTGCTTTTTTGATGTTTGAAGAAGTTCCACTTTATTCTTAATTTGTTGAAGATTTTTATCATGAGTGTGTGCTGGATTTTTTCAAATGCCTTTTCTTCTTCTATACTGTAATTTAAATTTTTTTGTTTTAATCCTTCATTCCTTACATACAAGTTATAAATCTTCTTTTGTGGTTATGAATGATTTCATGTTAAAACAACTGTATATATTCTGACACAGAAATTTTCATTTCCAGAAATTGATGCAACAAATATGCTAAAAAAAATAACAGACACAAAGCTTGTCACTGCACAGTTTTAGTAATAATAAATGCTTAAAAGTATCCTAAATTCGCTTCAGTAATGCTAAATTAAGTATACCCATCCACTTGTAATTTTAATTTTTTATTCTATTAATATAAAGTATTTAATAAATTAAATTTGTATATTAACCTTCCATTCCTGAGAAAAATCCTACTTGGTTATAATGTTTAATCCTTTTCATATGCTGCAAATTGTTTGTTATTATTTTGTTGAGGGTTTTTGCACCTGTATTTCTTCGGGATATTGGTCTGTGGCTTTGTTTCTTGGGGTTTGTTTGTCTCACTTTGGTATTAGGATAACAATGGTCCTATAATGAGTTGAGATGTGTTCCCTTCTCTTCTATTTTCTGGTAAAGTTTGTGAAGGATTGGCATTAACTGTTTAAACATTTAGTAGAATTCACCAGTGAAGCTATCTGGTTCTGGGCTTTTCTTTATGGGAAGTTTTTAAAAAAACCGAATTTTATTTTTTTTTACTTGTTATTGGTCTATCTTAGTTTGTCTGAGCTGTTATCACAAATATCATAGACTGGGCTGAGTTAATGGAAATGTATTTTTTACTGTTTCAGAGGTTATAAATCTTGATTCCTCCTGGCTTTGTTAGCATTCTGGTGTTGGCTTGGAGTTCCTTGACTTGCATTTCTACCTCACATTGCATAGCAATGTCCTCCATTCTCTCTCAGTGACTTTCAGGTACTCTTCACAAGGGTTCCCATAATCTGGATTAAGGCCCATTCTGCTTTAATTGGCCACATTTTAACTAAAAATAACATCGTCAAGATGTCCTATTTTTTATGGGTTCATACTCAGAGGGAAGTGAATTAGGATCAAGAAAATGTTTGTTAGAGTATGTAATTCAGCCTACTAAAAGTTTTATTCAGATTTTTTTTGTGTGAGTCAGTTTCATAGTTTGTATCTTCTAGGAATATACTCATTTCATGTAAGTAATCTATTTTGTTGAAAAGTTGTTCTTAGTATTCTATTATATTATTTTAAATTTCTGTGCCATCAGTTATAATGCCCTTCTTTTATTCCTAATTTTAGTAATTTGGGACTTCTCTTTTTTTCTTTTTTTATTAATTAACGGAAAAAAAGAAATTAACCCAACATTTAGAAATCATACCATTCTACATATGCAATCAGTAATTCTTAACATCATCACATAGATGCATGATCATCGTTTCTTAGTACATTTGCATCGGTTTAGAAGAACTAGCAACACAACAGAAAAAGATATAGAATGTTAATATAGAGAAAAGAAATAAAAGTAATAATAATAGTAAAAAAACAAACAAACAAACAAACAAAAAAACCTATAGCTCAGATGCAGCTTCATTCAGTGTTTTAACATGATTACTTTACAATTAGGTATTATTGTGCTGTCCATTTTTGAGTTTTTGTATCTAGTCCTATTGCACAGTCTGTATCCCTTTAGCTCCAATTACCCATTATCTTACCCTGTTTCTAACTCCTGCTGGACTCTGTTACCAATGACATATTCCAAGTTTATTCTCGAATGTCCGTTCACATCAGTGGGACCATACAGTATTTGTTCTTTTTTTTTCTTATTCAGTCTAGCTAAATGAAGGTTTGTCACTTTTGATTTTTTTCAAAGTACCTACTTTTTATTTAAATAAATTTCTTTATTTTTTGTCTATATTCTATTTCATTTATTTCTGCTATAATATGTATTATTTCCTTTGTTCTGCTCTTTTGGATTTAGTTTGCTCTTCTTTTCCATGTTTCATAAGGTGGATGTTTAGGTTATTGATTTAAGATCTTTCTTCTTTTCAAATGGGCAAATCAGTTGTAAATTTTCTTCTTAGTACTAAACTAAAACTTCTTAGTACTTAGTTTTAGCTGCATCTCATAAAGTTTGGTATGTTATGTTTTCATTTTCATTAATTTCAAAACTATTTTCTAATTTCTCTTATGATTTATTATTTAACTCATTTGTAATTTAAGAATCTTTAAGACGTTATGAAATATATGTGAATTTCCAAAATTTCTTTCCATTGACAATTTTTAATTGAATTCCATTGTCCTCTGAGAACATATTTTGTATGATTTTACTTTCTATAAATTTATTGAGATTGTTTTATGGTTTAGCATATACTCTGTCTTGGAGAATAGACCATGTGCATTTGAAACGAATGTGTATTCTGACTTCTGCTCAACCAAGATGATGAAGTGAGATACTTCAGGTTTTTTGCACCACAGAATCTTGGAACAAATAGCAAAAACTGCAGAGTTGTTGCTCTTAGGCTCCTGAAAACAGTTAAAGGGTTGCAATAACTAGGTGAGTATCAAATCAAGAAAAAGACAGCTTAAAAATGGTAGGAAAAGTTCATGGTGCCCTTGAAGTTGGTACATTTTTAGTGAGGGTCCCTGGGCCCAGTTCCAGAGGCAGCAGAATAACTCCTCTGTAGCTGGGTATGTGTATATTTGATAGAAGCCTGGAGGACTGACCTGTCCCAGAACTTGTCCTGCATACAGAAGCAGCTGGCACACAACTAAATCAGTGTAAGAAGACTATCAAATTGCAAAGGCCAGAGTAAAGGATTATTAACTTTATTCTGAACTGGGAGGAAAGACTATTTCATAGGAATAAGAGGAGGCATTGGGATCCCTGTCAGCCAGGGAATTCCTAAGGCCATAAGCACATATCCAATAAAAGACACATACTTAGAAAAAATAGGATAGGATGCTGTGCTTTTGTTTCAGGCTGTTTGGTAGGAGGACTAAACTCTGAAATAGAGCACCAACCAAAACGTAGCTAATCTGCAAAGAATGTGAAAGGTTATTTTTTGCATGTCTTTGTGTTCATTGTCTCCTAGTAGTCAAGGAGCTCCCAGCAGTCAAGCAAATCTCTGTCTAATTACTAATTTGATACAAATGTAACTAATTGACAGCTAGAGATTAAATTCCAGAATTAATACATTAAAATATTAAAGTATATAGTGTACAACAACAGATTGCAAGACACACAATGAAAGAGGAAATGATGGCCCATCCAAAGGAACACGATTAAACATCAGAAACCTTCAAGAAAGAACACTAAACTGTAGAGATACTGGATGGTGTCTTTTAAAAAATTGTCTTAAATATGTTCAAAGGACTAAAGAGTGATGCAGACAAAAACTAAAGGTTATCAGGAAAATTATAAACAAAATGAGAGTTTCAGTAAAGAGATAGAATTTATAAATAAGAACCAAGTGGAAATACTGAGATTGAAGACAACAGTAACTAAAATACAAAATTAATAGACTTTCAAAAGCAGATTGGAGGGTAGTGCAATGGTGGCTCACTGGTAGAATTCTCACCTGCCATGCTGGAGACCTGGGTTTGATTGCCAGTGCCTGCCCATGCAAAAAAAAAAAAGCAGATTAGAGGTGACAGCAGAAAGAATCAGTGAACTCAAAGATAACACATTTGAAATGATTTAGGCTCAGGAACAGAAAAAACAAATAATGAAGAAAGGTTTATGTTAATCTTGAATTCCACCACTATTTAACTGAATTCATTAATAGTTTCTGGTAGATTTCTTGGGATTTTCTAGATTTCATATATATCTCATCAGCAAATAGGAAAATATTATTTCTTTCTTTACAGTTTGGGTGCCTTTTATTTCTTTTTCTTGTCTAGTTGCTCTGGATAGGATTTTGATTATGTTATATAACTGTGGTGGCAGTGGGCGTCCTTATCTTGTTCTTGATTTTAGGGGGAAAGCTTTCAATCTTTGACCATTGTGTATGATGTTAGCATTGGATTTTTCATATATGCCCTTTGTCATGTGAGGAAGTTTCCTTCTATTCCTAGTTTTCTGAGTATTTTTCTCAAAAAGGAGAGCAGTATTTTTTCAGATGCCTTTGCTGCATCATTGAGGTGATCATGACCTTTTATAATGATCATTTTTCCTTTTATTTTGTTAATGTGATATATTACATTGATTGATTTTTCTTATGCTGAACCACCCTTGCATTTCTAGGATAAATCCCACTTGGTCATCGGGTATAATTCTTTTGAAATACTATTGGATTTGGTTTGCTAGTCTTTTGTTGAGGATTTTGAATTTGTATTTATAAGGGATATTGGTCTGGCATTTCTTCTTATGATATCTTTGTCTTTGGCAGTAGGATGATGCTTGCTTCCTAGAATGAATAAGAAAGTGTTCCCTCTTCCGTTTTTTGGAAGCATTTAAGCAGAATTGGTGTTAATTCTTTAATGTTTGGGAAAATTCAACAGTAAAGCCATTTTGTCTTATTTTTGTTGGGAGGTGTTTGATTACTGATTCAGTGTCTTTCAGGATTTTTAGCCATTGAAGTCTTCTATTTCTTCTAGAGTCAGTATAAGTAATCTGTATGTATTTAGGAATTTGTCCATTTCACCTAGATTATCTAACTTGTTGTCTTAGAATTGTTCATAGTATCCTCTTACAACCCTTTTTATTTGTATAGGTCAGTAGTAATGTCACCCCTTTCATTTCTGATTTTGTTTCTTCTCTCTTTTCTTTGTCAATCTAGCAAAGGTTAATCAATTTAATTAACTTTTCAGAGGATCAAATTTTGCTTCCATTGATTTCCTCCATTGGAAATCATTTATTATTATCTATTTCATTTATCTCCACTCTTCTTTATTTCCTTCCTTCTACTCATTTTTGATTAAGTTTGCTCTTTTTAAAACAAATTTCCTCTGGATTGAGTTTAGCTATGGATTTTAGATCTTTTTTTAAATGTAAGCATTGAGAGCTATAAATTTCCCTCTAAGTACTGTCTTTGCTGTATCCCATAAATTTTGGTATGTTGTGTTTTATTTTCAGTCATCTTAAGATATTTCCTAATTTCCTTTTTGATGCTTCCTAATTTACTTCTTTTCCCCATTGATTGTTTAAGAGTGTATTGTTTACCTCAAGAATTCACAAGAAATTTATTAGGTCTAATAGTTCAGCAAAGTAGTGGGATACAAGATCAACTTGCAAAATTCAGTGGTGTTTCTGTAAGCCATTAATGAAAATCTGAAAATGAAATTAATAAAAGTATTCCATTTACAATAGTGACTAAAAGTATGATATACCTAGGAATAATAAATTTAATAAAGGATGAAAAAGACATGTACATGTAAAACTACAAAGCAATGCTGGAGGATGTTAAAGACAACCTTAAAAAAATTGAAGGACATTCCATGTTCATAGATTGCAAAACCGGTATTGTTTAGATGATAATTCTACCCGAAGTGATTTACAGATTCAACACAATTGCAATCAAAATACCAACAGTCTTCTTTATAGAAATGGAAAAGCCACTCAGCAAATTCAGATGAAAGTATGTCTCTTGAATAGCCAAAACTGCCTTGAAAAAGAACAAAGTCGGAGGACTTACACTTCCCAATTTTAAAACTTATTACAATGCTACGACAATGAAAATGTTGTAATGGAATAAGGACAAATATATAGACCAGTGGATTTAAATTGAGAGTTCAGAAACAAGCCTTCAATCTATGATCAGATAGTTTTGACATGGGTGCCAAGTCCACTCAATGGGGGAAAAATAGTCTTTTCAGTAAAATGTGCCAGGAAAATTGGATATCCACATTGTTGCATGAAAGGCAACATGATATTTGTGGCCACTTAATTTATAGTTTGGGATTTGTGGACAACACAGACTTCAGTGATTTAAAGACATTTTATTAGGAAAGTAATTAAAAGAAAGTAATTAAAAGAGCTTTCAAAAATAAGTCATAGTTACGTCACCAGATAATATGGCACCAACCCCTGAAGAGACGTGCTGGGAAGTCTTGGAAGCAGCATTCAAAGTCTCATTAGTGAAAATCCACAGCAATCTTGGAGACAGTATTCAGAGTCTGATTAGTAAAATTCTGTAGCAAAGCATTCTTTTCCTGGATGAGATTCTGATGAGATGTTCTCTCTTTCTCATAAGATTCTCCTCTCTCTTTATTATTTCTCCTCTCTTTCTTCTTCTACTACTCTAGCTGCTTGTATGCAGTTTTAATGATATCGTCACACAATAGTGGCTAAATTCCAATTAGTTTATGTGACTGGGCCCAGTTGGGTCCTTTGGAAACTGGCTAGGTACCAAAAGGAGCTTCCTGGGACCTAGATATCTTTATCAAAGTATACCTCCTTCTGGGAGGATAGCCAGCCATTCCAGCTAGAGTGCACATTTCAGTTGTTTCTTACCAATGCCATGTAATAGCAGCATCAGTTGCATGCAATAGCAACATCAGTTGAACAGAACAGATCTACAAATTTATCTTTTCCTTACACACATGCATAAGAATGAATGTGGATCACTGCCTCACACCAAATATAAAAATTCACTCAAAATGGATACAATACATAAATAGTATTGCTTATGAGAACTAATACTATAAAAACTTCTTGAAGAAAACATGGGAGATCATCTTTAGTGCCCTGTATTAAGCCATAGTTTCTTAGATATAACACCAAAAGAATGAGCATCTGTAACAAAAAATAGATTAATTTGGCTTTATCAAAATTGAAACTTAAGTGCATCAAAGAACAAAATCAAGACAGTGAAAAGACAGCCAGCAGAATGGAAGAAAATATTTGGAAGCCATATACCTGATAAAGGTTTAATATCCAGAATATATAAAGAAATGCTAAACTCAAGAACAGAACTAGAAACAACCTGTTTTAGTTTGCTAAAGCTGCCAGATGCAAGATACTAGAAATGGAATGGCTTTTAAAAGGGGAATTTACTAAGTTGCAAGTTTATAGTTCAAGGCCATGAAAATGTCCAAATCAGGGCATCAACAAGAGGTTACCTTCACTCAAGAAAGGCTGAAGCCATTTAGAGTACCTCTGTCAGTTGGGGTCTTTAGCTTATGGGAAGTTCTGTCAGCTGAGAGGGCACATGGTGATGTCAGCTGGCTTTCTCTCCCAGCTTCACTCTCATTTCATTAGGATTCCCGGGGATGTTTTCTTTCTGCATCTCCAAAGGTCTCTGGCTGTGTGGGTTCTCAAGCTTTTTCTAAAATGGGTCCCTCTTAAAAGGCCCCAGTAAGCAACCTGAGCTTGAATGGGTGAAAACACAACTCCGTGGAAACTATCTAATCAAAAGGTACCACCCACAATTGGGTGGGTCACATCTCCATGGAAACAACTTAGTTTGCAAGCTGGCGGAATGCGATATACCAGAACTGGAATGGCTTTTATAAAGGGGAATTTAGTAAGTTACAAGTTTACTGTTATAAGGAAGTGAAAGTGTCCAAATTAAGGCACCAGAAAGAGTTTACCTTTACCCGAGAAAGGCCAAAGAGCCAGGAACACCTCTGTCAGCTGGATAGTCATGTGGCTGGCATCTGCTGGTCCCTTGCTCCTGGGTTCCATTGCTTTCAATCTCTGTTTCTGTAAGTCTTCCTCACTTTACTTCTCTAGAACTGGCTTTCATGTCTTGGCTTCCCTTAGTTCTCCCCAGGTTCTGGCTTGCTAACATCTCATGGCAGTATCTGCTGGGCTCCAAACATCTCCAAACATCTGTGTCTGTTCTCCATGTGGCATCTGTCACCTCTGCTGTGAAGTTTTGTTGGCTCTGAAACTTCTGTCGTATCAGACTCTCTTCAAAATGTTTTCTCTTTTAAAGGATTCCAGTAAACTAAGGAAGACCTGCCTAGAATGGGTAGAGTCACATCTCCATATAATAATCAAAAGGTCACACCCACAATTGATTTGTCACATCTCTGTGGTGATAATCTAATAAAAGCTTTCCAACCTACAGCATTGAATTAGGATTAAAAGAAATAGCTGCCTTCACAAGATTGAATCAGGATTAAAACATGACTTTTCTGGGGTACATACTACTTTCAAACCAGCACAACGGCTTTTCTGGGGTACAAAACAGTTTCAAACCAGCACACAATCTAATTAAAGAATGGTCTGAGGATGCCATCCTGACAAAAAGGGGGAAAAGAAGTGTAACAAATAAAGTATCAGTGGCTGAAAAGTTCGAATAGAGTTGAGAGGCTACTCTGGAGGTCACTCTTATGCAAGCATCAGTTAGACATTGCTACCTATCATAACTTGCCAACCCCCAACCAATACCATTCCTGACAATCCTAAAGAATACTTAGGGCATTGTTTAAGATTCTGCAAAAATTCCATGTACTAGTGTAACTTTCTAAAACCTACAACATCCAAATGGGTCCCTGGACCAGATGAGTCCTGAAATGCAGAAGGGCCAGTCTCTCCAAAACATTAGCTAGTTCCATCTCCCTACCCCATATTATTGAAAGCCCTTTCCAACATGAAAAAAATAGAATGGGTATAGCCCAGATACTCCTAAAGAGTGGGAGAACGATCAAAAGTGATGACAGAGTTATACAGACAAGGTAGGGTTTAACAAGCAAGTATGATTGCTGAATCATTATATTGATATTTCTTTTAGTCTCCAATATTTTAGAGCAGCTAGAAGTAAAAACCTAAAATTGTAGAATTGTAAACCATACCAAACTCTGAACTCTATTCCTCAACTAACTGTTGTGAAGTGCTTTGAAATTTATTACTGTTTTGTATATATGTTATTTTTCACAAAAAAGAGAAAAAAAGTCGATTGTGATGATAAAAAAATATTTATTCTTTCTAGCCTCCTATCTTCTGAAGTAGCTAGAAGGAAAAATCTGAAAGAATGATATGGTAGCCCATGACAAACTCTGGGATCTGTCCTGTAACTAGCTACTTGTTGAAGAGTGCTTTGAAAACTATTGCTTTTTTCTTTCTTTGCTTTGTATATATATTATACTATACAATAAAAAATAAATAAAAAAAGAGTGGTCTGAGGACTTGAACAGACATTTTTCATAAGCAGTCATACAGATATGCAATAAGGACATGAATAGAATGCATAATTTTTCTGTAAACCTACAACGTCTAATAAAAAGAAAAAAACTATAATGAGGTACCAACCGTTTCATACCTACCAAAATGGCTATTATTAAAATATGGAAAACAGTTAGTGAGGATACAGAAAAATAAGAACTTCTTGTGCTTTTTGGTGGAAATGTAGAACTGTGTAGTCCCTCTGGAAAACAGTTTATTGGTTCCTTAGCAAGTTAAGTATGGAATTACCATATGACCTGGCAATCGTATTTCTAGGTAGATACCTCAAAGAATTGAAAGTTAGAACTCAGCTTGATTCATGTACACCAATGTTCTTAACAAATGATTCACAATTGCTTAAGGATGAGAGCTACCTTTGATGGATGGATAAACAAATGTGATGTACAGATATAATGGAATATTTTTCAGCTCGAATAGGGAATGAAGTTCTGATATATGCTACTGTCATGATGTTGAGTGAAATAAGGCAGCATAAAAGAACAAATATTGTATGTTTTCATGTATATGGGTTAATTAGAGATGCAAATATATAGAGTTAGAAATTAGAATGCAGTTTCTCAGGGCACTGGGAATTGGGAATGGGAAATTAATGGTTAATTGGTATGGAGGTTCTTTTTGGGGTGATGGAAAAGGTTTGGTAATGGACATTGTTGATAACACAACATTATGAATCTCATTAACATCACTGAATTGTTATTTGAAAGTGGGAGTGGGAAAATTTTAGTTGTGTATATATATATTTTAAAAATCCTTTGAATTATGTAATACAAAGTGTTAACCCTAAGTAAACTATGGAATTTAGTTAATACTGTAATTATAATAATAATGGTAATATGTTAAAACAAGTGTACACTACTAATGTAAAATATCAGTAATATTGAAAACTGTTGGGTTGGAGTATATATGGGAACTGTACTGTCTGCATGATTTTTTTTTAAACCTTCAACTACTTTAAATAATAAATATAAATAAAATAAGTATTTTAGAAATGAAGTCCATTTTGTTGCTATTTGGTGGAGTGTTCTATATTGGCAATAATGTTAATCTTTCCTTCTATACCCTTGATGATTATTTTTGTCCAGTTGTACCCTCTTTCCTAGTGTTTTTGTTTTATGATTTTTTAGTTGAAAATTGGGCATTTCAAATAATATATTATAATAATTCTGTATTCTGATCCCTACCCTCATATTCTCTCTACCCCTAATCCTGGGCATTTTGTTGTTGGTTTATTTGTTTATTTTTTTAGTGGTTTGCCTGATTAATTCTATGAAGTCTGTCTCTTCTACTTTCATGTAAGTGCTCAGTTTTTTTCTTTGTGTTTTCTTTTTGCATTTGATATTTGATTTTCTGATTGTCAGTATCATCTCTTGATTTTTTTATTCTTAGTTTTAAGTTATTTTATTTTATTTTTTAAATTGTATTCATCATTTTCTTCATCTCTATTGATTTTGATTCCTTTTGACATGAGTTTCTCCATGTTCCATTCTAAATGTGTTCTCTCTCCTTAGGTATCTCTCTGAATCTGGCAGTTCTCAGGGCTTATATCTCCCACTGAGCACTATTTTATCTGAGCTTCTTCTCCTGGAATGACATGTTCTCCCTATGTCAGTGGTTGCTAGAGGTTATGATAACCCTTAGTCTTCCTAATTTACTTCTCCCATTGTGGAATTGCCTCCCCATAAGTGAGACTTTGATTGGAAGGTGGTGTTGAGGAGCCTCTGATCTTGGCTTTCTGTTCGTGGCCTACTGCTTTTGCCCAGGATAGACCCTCTGCTATATGAGTGGGGGCTGGGTAGAGGTTGGTGGGTTGTATCTTCTAAAATGCACCTTCCTGGAATAGATATTCTACAATATGGATCTGGTGATGTGGTAGTAAGATCTATCTGTATGACTTAGATCTCAAGGGAAGGGTGCTCCCATCTTCTTGGACATGCCTACTCAAAATGGATTTTCCTCAACATTCATCTATTGGAGGCAGAAGAAGCAGTTTCTGCCTCAAGTGCCAGAGATTCTGCTGTTCTAAACCGAGGTTCAGTAGGTTTTCCTGAATAAATGTTTCTTAATTTGTTGCATATCCTTAGGTCAATTTCTATAGATTTTAGGTGGTTATTTGATAATTTTCACCAGGTTAGTGTTTTTTCATGGGATTAGCATCCACCAAGCTTCTCATGCAGTCATTCTCCAGTACTGTCTCTGCTGAAACCTTTCATTTTTTAAAAATTGAGAGCTTTAATAAGGTACAATTCTCATCCCATATAATTAATCCATTTAAATTGTACATTTAATGGTTTATAGTATATTTACAGATATGTGCAGCCATTATTATGGTCAGTTTTATAAGATTTTTATCACTTCAAAAAGAAACTCTCATGTGCTGTACCTATCGCCTTTATCCCTTCATCTCCTAAGGAACCACAAATCTTTTTTTTTTTGAGGGCAGCTCAGTATTTATTTCAACTTCAAAAATTATAGTTACATGTCTAGGCTATATCCAGAGACAACAATGAGCATTCTCCTCCTCCATAAAACTCAGAAAAAGCTGAAATAAAATTGCCCTTTGAGATTTAAGTTGATGGACTGGTGGTTCAGGGTAGAATGCTTGCATTTCATGTGGGAGACCCAGGTTGGATTCCTGGACCATGCACACACACACACATACACACACAAAAGATTTAAGTTATACAGTATATCAATAACCAGTAAACACAAGAAAAGATGCTCAATGACATTAGCTCCTTCTGCTTTCCTTTGGTTACAACTTGCGTGGAAAATTTTTTCCCATCCTTTCACTTTCAGTCTATTTGTCTCCTTGTGTCTAAAATGAGTCCTTTGTAATCAGCATACAGCTGGATTATATTTCTTAATCCATTCTACCAACCTGGTTCTTTTAATTGGTAAATTTAGTCTGTTAACATTCAAAGTTATTACTGAAAAGGCATTTCTTGAATCCACCATCTTATCTTTTGCATTTTATCCGTCTTTCCCTCTTTCTATCCTTTTCCCTCTTTCTCTTTTTACCCTTTAAGTTACCCTTACTGGTGCTCTTCAATTCTGTGCCCTCCTACAGACCTCCCACTCCTGTCTTTTTTTTTTTCAACTGACAGAACTCTCTTTAGTATTTCTTGTAGGTCTGGTCTTTTGTTGACAGATTCTTTCAGGATTTGTTTGTCTGTGAAAATTAATCTCTCCCTCAGTTTTGAAGAACAATTTGGATGGATACAAAGTCTACTCTTTTAGGATCTAAAATGTATCTTACCACTGCCTTCTCACCTCCATGGTGCCAGTGGAGTAGTCTGAACTCAGTCTTGTGTGGTTTCCCTTGTATGTAGTAGGTTGTTTTTCTCTTGCTGTTTTCAGGATTTTCTAATTCTCTTCAACATTTTAAAGACTGATTAGTATGTGTCTTAGGGAAGTCCTATTTGGATTTATTCTATTTGTAGTTTCTTGGGCTTCTTTGGTCTATGTATTTATGTCCTTTATAAGGGTTGGGAAGTTTCCCCCCATTATATCTTCAACTACTCTTCCTAGCCCCTTACTCTTCTTTTCTCCTTCTGGGACACCAGTGATTCTTATATTTGTGCTCTTTGTTTTTTCCATCATTTCCCTAAGAGCCAATTCAAATTTTCTACCTTTTTTGCCATTTGCTGTTTTGAGTGTTCGAAATCAGTTGTCTTGCACTCTAGTTTACTTATTCTTTCCTATACCTCTTCAAATCTGCTGTTGTGTATTTCTAGCATATTTTTTATTTGGCCTACAACATCTTTAATTGCTGTGATATCTGTTATTTTTCTATTATTTCAAATCCCTCTTTACGCTTTTTTAGTGTCTTCTTGACCTCCTTTATGCCATTCGCCATCCCACTGAGTTTATTTAAAAGAGTTACGTGAACATCTTTGATTAGTTGTTCTAAAGTCTGTGTCTCCTCCAGTGTTTTAATTTGGTCATTAGGCTGGGCTGTATCTGTCTGCATCTTGATATGCTTAGTGATCTGTTGTCTTTATGGGATGTAAATATCTTGATTGGTTTACTTTGTAAGTTTATTTCTTCAGTAGTGTAAAGCTTTGTATTTGTGGGATGGATGTGGAGTAAGATGCGGGGTGTGGAGCAGGGTGCAACAGTGCAGCGATGTGTTGCAGTGAATTAAAGGCACAGGTTGGAGGCGTTAAAATGGGGCCTTTGAGCGTGGGTTGTGGGGTTGTAGAGTGTGATGTGGTGTAGGGTAGGGGCTGTGGGTATGTGCTGCCAGCTCAGGCGGACCTTGGAGTATAGGAGCAGGGTGTGGCATGGGGGACACAGAGGTAGAGTGTTCCTAGTCCTTCTCTCCCCATCCGTGCAATTCTGACGGTGCAGGGCTTCTGTGTGGAAAGGCTTTCATTAGGCTGTGTGTTAGTTAGATTCAGTTGTCAACTTGGCCAAGTGAGCATACCTAGTTTTGTTGCTGCGGACATAAGCCAATGGTACGTGAACCTCATCTGTTGCTAATTACATCGGCCGTCAGCTTGGAGGCGTGTCTGCTGCAATGAGTGACGTTTGACTTAATTGGCTGGTGCTTAAATGAGAGAACGCAATGTAGCACAGCCTAAGCAGCTGGGCATTCCTCATCTCAGCGCTTGCAGCTCAGCCTAGGCCTTTGGAGATACAGAAAGAAGTCACCCCGGGGAAAGTTGTTGGAACCCAGGGGCCTGGAGAGAAGACCAGCAGAGACCATCTTGTGCCTTCCACGTAAGAAAGAACCTCAGTGGAAAGTTAGCTGCTTTTCCTCTGAAGAACCAACAAAATAAATCCCCTTTTATTAAAAGCCAATCCGTCTCTGGTGTGTTGCATTCCGGCAGCCAGCAAACTAGAACAGGCTGTTTGCCCCAGATGAACAGTCTCTGGTTCTCTGTGTCTCAGTTCTTCAGCTTTTCTAACCAGGGCCTCCCTACTTGGTGTAGAAGACCCTCCCAGGTCACTTAACCCTGGAATCACCATCTCAATCGCTTTTCTGTCCCTTTTCTAGCTGTTCCTTGGAGGAGGGTGAACTCGACCTATCTTATTCCACCATCTTCCTGAAACCCTGGGTTCAGCCTTTTTGCAGTATTTTGTGCTGTCCAACTCAAAAAGCCTCAGGTTCTTTTTTTTCCTTCAGTCAGCCCCACCCCCTCTCTGTCATGGCAAAAACTCCTAGTAAGTTTAATGCTTTTTCCAGGTTTCTTTGTGCTGGGGGCCAATTTTCACTGGTCAGAATTTGTTAATTAATTCAAGTAGCTCTTGGTTGAGCTAAGCTCTTGCTAGTAGTCAAGTCTTGTTTCCTTTCCCCTGGGGAAACCAGGCTCCCGTGCCTGTGGGGGAGGGGTGTGGGCCTCGGCAGTTTGGGTGACTTTGAGTTCTGTGTGTGGTCTCAGCCAGTCCAGCTTGTTCATACTGGTGTACACTGTGTGTCTGGTTGCTGATATAACCCCAGCAGTTGTTCTGTACTGTTCCTGGCTATTTACTAGCTGCTCAGGAGGACAAACTAAATTCCACACCTCACTAAGCCAACATCTGGACCCTGTTCCACAAATATACTTTTTGTGTTAATAGAGTTTTCTGTTCTGTACAGTTGATACAAATGGAGTCAGACAATTAATAGTCTTTTGTGCCTGACTTTAACATAATGTTTCAAAGTTCATCCATGATATGGTATGTATCGGTACTTCATTTTTATTAGCTAAATAATATTCCTTCATATGGACATAACATTGTGTTTTTCCTGTTCACCAGTTGATGGATATTTAGGCTGTTTTCATCTCTTGGTTATAATGAATTATGCTACCATAAATATTTCTTTACAAGTTTTTGGGTGGATATATGTTTTAATTTTTCTTGGGTGGATACTTGGGAGTATAATTGCTGGGTCATATGATAACTCTAATGTTTAACTATTTGAGGAACTACCTACCAGACTATTTTCCAAAATGGCTGCACCATTTTACATTGCCACCAGCAGTGTGGGAGTGTTCTGATTTCTCCACATCTTTGTAATGCTTGTTTTTTAATTTTATTTTTTAATAAAAATAAACATAAATCTTTAATGAGGTATAATTATGTGACAGTTACACTAACAACTTGCATAGGTGTTAGTAAATGAACTAATTTAAGCCCTCACCATGCACAAATGATTTATCTGTTATAAATTCTCATTGTTCTTCAGTATCAGCTGTCTTAGATGATTTGAAGAAAAATTTACCCTGAGTTCCTTTTCAAGTTTATATTTATAGATGATCACTAATGACAAAAAGTTTTAATGTTCTACAGGATATTCTTTTTCATTGAGGTTTCAGCTTAAACAAACCAACTTTAAAAGGAATAAGGGATCATCCAATGGTTAACACTGACAAAAATCTTACAGAGCTGTTACACAGACTCTCATACAATTTATGGTCTTTCCCTTTACTGAATAAGATTTAGCAGCAGTATAACTATAAAGAAATCTAGTAGGGTTTATCAGGGAAGAGCAAAGAGTATCTCATACTGTATTTTTAATAAAATGCAAATTTAGATCTTTTTTTTTTTTTTGCATGGACAGGCACTGGGAATCGAACCCAGGCCTCCAGCATGGCAGGCATGAATTCTGCCACTTAGCCACCATTGCACTGCCCCAAATTTAGATCTTTTTTTTTCTTTTGCATGGGCAGGGTCTGGGAATCAAACCCGGGTCTCCGGCATGGTGGGTGAGAACTCTGCCTGCTGAGCCACCGTGGCCCTCCCTAGATCATTTTTAATGTCTTAAAATGATAAGGCCTAGGAGGCAGTTTCCTAGATCTTACACCCAAAGCACAAGCATTGAAGAAAGAAATAGATAAATGGGAACTCCTCAAAATTAAACACTTTTGTGCATCAAAGAACTTTGTCAAGAAAGTAAAATGACAGCCTACACAATGGGAGTCGGTATTTGGAAACAGTATATCAGATAAAGGTCTAGTACCCAGAATATATAAAGAGATTGTGCAACTCAACAACAAAAAGACAAACAACCCAATTACAAAATGGGCAAAAGACATGAACAGACACGTCTCGGAAGAGGAAATACAAATGGCCAAAAGGCACATGAAAAGATGCTCACTTCCCTATATCTTAGGGAAATGCATATCAAAACCACAATGAGATATCATCTTATACCCACCAGAACGGCCATTAGCAATAAAACAGAAAATGACAGGTGCTGGAGAGGATGTGGAGAAAGAGGCATATTTACCCACTGTTGGTGGGAATGTCAAATGGTACAACTGCTGTGGAAGGCAATTTGGTGGCTCCTCAGGAAGCTAAGTGTAAAATTGCCGTATGATCTGGCAATATCATTGCTAGGTATCTACTCAGAGGACATGAGGGCAAGGACACAAATGAACATTTGCATACCAGTGTTTATAGCAGCATTATTTACAGTTGCCAAAGATGGAAACAGCCCAAATGTCCATCAACAGATGAGTGGCTAAACAAACTGTGGTATATATATACAATGGAATGTTACACAGCTGTAAGACAGAATAAAGTCATGAAGTATGTAACAATGTGGATGGAACTTAAGGACATTATGCTGAGTGAGATTAGACAGAAACAAAAGGACAATTAAGTGAATTTGCAAATATTCAGTCCATATATTATGAGGCTTGACTTTTTCTCTGATTCTTTGGGTTTTCTTTGCACTTCATGATAGTTATGATCATGTTCATGTTTGATCACAATCATGATGTTCATGATGAAACTGTTCATGGGCAGTTTTCATGATGTTCAGTTTATTTTTTTTTTATGGCTTCTTTTTGTGTCATATCTAAGAATCCATTGCCAAATCCAGGATTATGAAGATACATCTCTATACTTTTTAATAAGAGTTTTATAATTTTAGTTCTTAAATTTAATCCATTTTGTTTTACCTTTTTGTTCATGACATGAGATAATGGTCCAATTCATTTCTTTGCATGTTTTAGTACCATTTATTGTGAAAAGACCATTCTTTCCCCTTTTAATTGCTTGATACTCTTCTTGAAAATCAGTTGACTATAGATGTATGGGTTTATTTCTGGACTCTGAATTCTATTCCTTTGATGTGTATACCTGTCTTTATATCAGCACCATGCAGTTTTGATTATTGTTGCTTTGTAGTAAATTTTGAAATTTGGAAGTATGAGTCTTCCAATTTAGTTGTTTTTTTCAAGATTGTTTTGCCTCTTCTGGGTTCCGTATCTTTTTGAGTGCATTTGGTATCCTCTTATTAGTTTTGTTCTTTTATTATACCAAGATCAAAGTGGTGATACTAGGTAGAGCAAGGGAGCTAGTTTTTCCATTGGCTTCTACTTCTTTTCATTTTAATGCAGGTGGTAGTCTGGAGAGCCCTGGGACCTTCTTCTTTTCTCACCTCATACTTTGCTTCACAGGTCTGTTTTTTTTTTTTTTTTTTGAGAACTTGCCTATGTACATGTTAGGCATTATCTTAGGTGCAGAAGCCCTCAGAATTTTGAGAGATCAAAGGTATTATTTAGAAAGAAGTAGCAAATTTTATTATTTTTTTCCAAATGCTGATTACTCAATACCATAGCTATCAGTTTGGCTATGGTTCACAAGAGTTTAACCTTTTTGGAGCAAACAGGCTCAGAAGAGAATTGTGACACCCTAGTATTTTTAGAAGAGTTTAACTTTTTTATGAAAGTAACTTTTATTAAAATAGTTTTCAGATAAAGGCTGAATTTTTTTTTAAACCATTATTGAACATTTGCTATTTTTCACTTTTAGTGCCTCTGTTACCGTTTGTGCTTTCCATATGTTTGTGTATATACTATTTACTTTTTCTTTCTGCTTGAAAGAAATGTCTGGGGACATTTTGTGCTCCCCAAGGGCAGCTGTTTGCCCTTTGTGCAGCTGTAACCCCATGCCCAGTGCACTGCCCAGGGTGGGGATTCCTTGGGAACCCTCCCTGGGGGGCTGGCCCCTTCAGGCACTGATACAGGGGCAGCACATTGAGGTGGCTACAGGGGGCCTCTCACCCCCACCCCTCTGCCTGTTTTGAATTGGGTCTTACCTCTATGCATCACTGGAGGTAACAGCCAGACATAAGGAACATGATGAGGGAGGCGGGGAGGGGTCAGGTGTGACTCTGAGCCCTTCATCCTGCTAATGGAAGATGCTCTCCCAGAGAAGTGCTTGAAGGTTAGTACTGGATGCAGGGAGAAGCAGACACAGAATCATGTGGGCCAGCTGCAGAGTTGAAGGAGCTAGTTCTCCCAAGTCCCATCTAGTGTTTGCTCCTGGGTTCGGAAAGGGTTCAGTTGCAGTAATTGCACATTGTCAAAACCTGAATCGGAACACTTGGTTTAATGGAAAGTTTGAGCTTCCTTTCAGGTGTGAGATGCATGCAGGGAGAGGTAAGGAGGATGACAGGATGCCCAGCATTTCCACATTTCCATAGTTCATGTTGTGGAAACTATGGGGATAGAGGAACCTGAGATCTGCTTTGGTTCAGAGAACACAGATTCTCGAGCTGCTCCTGTTTATAGTCAAGATATACCTGTTAAATACAGAATTGAGCTGAGGCTTGAAAAGGTGGGTGCTGCTGTGGGGTGGGGAGTACACTGTGCCCATCAGAAGGTCAGGCTGCACCCTGCCACGGGACTGCAGAGTGACAAGCTCTACTCTTTGGCCACACCCTGAAACAGTACTCGCTCACGTCACTGGTGTTCCCCGCCAGTCTTTAGGGCTGTGTTTTCATCCTGTTCTGGCCCCAGCCTCCTGCATCAGTACACATCTGCAGAAGGGATGAGAGGTGAGGGCCTGCAGCCTACCAGGGACAGAGCTCCCTACAACCTTGGCTAGGATCTCAGCAACCCAAGGTCACAGCCATACAGGATGGCATCTCCTGGCAGCTTTACTCAAAGTCATGGCTGAAGAGGCTGGACTAGGAATAGCTGCAGGCAGATCCCAAAGCCAGTGCAAGCTGCCATAGTATCATGAGTGGAACTGTTATTTAATCTATCCATGCTTCTCACAATATAAGCTGCAAGGGATAACTGAAATGGGCTGTAGTGGGACTTTTGAGAATATTATTTGAAATGAAGGATTCGTCAATAGGATTGGAGAATTCTTTGAAATATGGAGGTTTCCATTGTAAAGGCATTTGCTTCAATAGGATATACCTTGGGAGCAGAAAGAATGCTTGTTTGTAAATTATGGGATGCAGCTCCCTTGCCAACTTTCTTGTCAGACTGATGTTGATGCAAAACAATAGCAAACTGTACGGTAGTAGGAATGTCAACCCTTAGAGAAGCCACCATTTGTAGGGGGCTGATCCAGTGCCAGTCACTACTGGATTACAATGAACAGTGATCCCAGTAACCTCCCAACACTGCCCCTTCTGCACACTCAGACTGAGCTGAGTTAAGGGCCATGGATGGACCTAGATGATGGCAGACCAGGTGTCCCGACTCCAAGGTCAGGATGTGTCCCCCTTCTTTGCCCAGTCTGGCTCTTGTAGTCAAGTCTAGACTGAGGCATTATAAGGAACACTGAGAAACCATCCCCTCTGCCCCCTGTGGGGGTGGCAGAATAACAGAGTTTTTGTGGAAGTGTGGGCTCTGGAGTTCAAATCCCAGCTCTCCGATTGCTCTTCTATGACTTCCCTCCAGTTCCTGAATTTTTGTGAGCTTATTTCCTTGTCTGTGGAATACTAATGGTAGCTAGTGCTAACTTTACAGAGCCCTTTGATACCAGACACTGTTCCCAAACTTTCTTTTTATAAACTCATTTAATGGGACCACAGAATCTCTCTTAAAAGGATGATTGTGAGGAGTAATGAAAATATATGGATAGTGCTTAAAACGCCAACTGGTACAGAGGAAGCGCTCAGTAAACACCAGTGTTTATTTGTCCACTTGCCTGGCCACTGCTGAGCCTGACAGTGGTGGGCACACAGAAGGTACTAGGCTAAATCGGTGGAGAGAATTTAAGTGTAGATAGTACAGATGTCCTGGACTCCCGCAGGAAGAGGAACTAGACTTGTCAAGGTGCACCAAGGTGGAATCACTTGGATTATCCCCCACCTAGGCTACTGCTCCAGACTTGTTCTGGAGACTTTGGACCTCCTACATCTCCATGATCAGGTCTGCTACTAAGTTCAGCTTGAAGGCCCTGAGAGCTCCCACCAGGTGGGCTACCGTTGTGTCCTCTCTGTGCATGTTCTTCCAGATTCTCGGCGACTCCCTTACCTACTCTGTCAGGTTCCAGGGATATTTCTCATCCATAACATCGATCTTGGTGTCAGAAACTTTAAGCTGACAAGCCAGTCTTCTCCATTCTTACCCTGCCTTATTGCATATGATGTCAAATGGTGCACACTGATCTCCCTGGAAGTCATCAAGGTCCTGCCGCAGGTTGTGGTGGTGCAGGGAGGCAAGCAGCTCCTGTAGCAGCCGGATGTGCTCGGGATCCAGCTCCTTCTGCCTGAGCAGCACCAAGCTGTTTTGCTCGCACTCTAGCTTCCTCTTGCTCAGGAATCCGTGATGTGGAAACTTGGCCTTGGTAGCTCGTTGCTTGCCAGACCCACTGACATGGAGGGCAGCGGCACCACTAACCAACCAGTCCATGACGGCAGGGGCTTGCGGGTGGGCACCTCCCGGGCTCCACGGGTCTGCACCCCTCATCCATCCGCGTCCTCACCCAGCCTGGGGCTCCGCCCTCACCTGGCTAAAGTGTTTAAAGTTAGTCCTTTGTAGCCTTTTTTAGAGAATGGTAAACTCCTCTCCATTCTGTTTACACACATTTTCTAGACCCTTTAAAAGAAAAGTATAGGTTAATCAGAGGTAATTTAAATAGATTCAATAATTCAATTATATAATTGAACACATTGATGGGGGAGTCAAATTTAGATCTTTTGGGACCTGTTAATTATTTTTAATAATAATTAAATTATTTTATTTATTTATTTATTTTTATTCAGAAAGACTGATGTTGATGTGAATTTCCTTTTCCCAATTTCCTTTCTCTCATTCTTTGTTGCTTCTTAATAATTCATTCCTTCCTCAGTGACATATAAGCAAAATGAACAAATATTTGTTGTTCTATATTACATTTAAAAAAAATTTTTTGTTTTGGTTATAGGACTCCAAGTTTTCTAGTCATTCTTTTAAAAAAATTGACTTTATTTATTTTTACATACAATAAGATGCATCAATTTTAAGTGTAAATTTTATGAGTTTTGACAAATGTAATGCACGTTTGAAAATGGGAGAAATTCCCATTGTTTTTAATAATCATTAATGTATTTACTCTGTTGGAAGAGATGATGTGTTTATGTTAAATTTGAATAATTGTGTTTATTTCTTTGTCCTTTTCCTCAAACTCCATTATTTTTTTTTTTTTTTTTTTTTTTTTTAAAGGAAAGACAGAGAGAAGGAAGGAAGGATAGAAGGAAGGAAGGAAGAAAGGGAAACATTTTTAAACATTTTCTTGTTTTATTGTATTCTGTTTCTCCGTTTTTGTTACATGGGCTGGGGCCGGGAATCGAACCGAGGTCCTCCGGCATAGCAGGCAAGCACTTTGCCCGCTGAGCCACCGCGGCCCGCCCAAACTCCATTATTTTTATCTACCATCAATAAAAAGTTAGAAAGAAAATTAGCCAGTGAGGAAAAAACTAGCTTTGTTAAAAGAGGGAATCAGAAAGACAGTCAAGACTCAATGCAATTTAGAAGCAAATATAAGAAAGGCAATGACTGAAGAAGTAAAGAGATGGAGGAGAAGAGAAAGGTTGCATTTTATTTTCTTCCTTATTAATATTGATAGTTCTTTAAAAGATTTTTACTGTTTTCTTTTCCCTGTCATGAATGGAAAATGGAATAGGAAATTTGGGAAACACAGATAAAATATTGAAGGAATTATATCACCTCTGGTTAAAACAATGATTATATATGTATTTTTATCTTCATTTCCTCTCTAAACCCCACTAAAACAATAGTAAAGGAGGAGAAACAAAGGTATGAGCCCATAAAAGCAAAGTGAATTGGATAGATGATACCAGGTGAGGAATACCTACAAAATTTGGGAACACAGAAAGCAGATAGATATTTGAAAAATGATTGGAAAGAGCAGAGAAAGTGGAAGTCTAACTGCCTACAGAAGGAAAAGCTATAAGAAATAAGTTTGTTTTTCCTGAAGAACTCAGGAAAATCTTAGGATTTAGGGGTACCTAGAGTTAGGGGTACTAGAGGAGTGGGGCTGAACATGTGAGGATAGGTTGATTGCCTTTATTTGGAGTAGTAAGAATTTTGGATCCACTCCCTCATTCTTTAACATTAGATGGCTACCTTTTTCTCTATCCAAGCAGCAAGCAGGAAATTAGTTATGTGGAAAAATTGAACTGCAGAGGTTCCAGTCTTGTGACATTTGTATAGCAGAGAGCAAGGATAAAGAAAAAGGATAATGTGAAAAACTGCACACTGATTTCCAGTCCTTTTTTCCAGTTGAGGATTCTTTTCTGGAAGAAAAGTTGTCTAACTAAAGAAATGTAAATAATGGCATTTGGCAGGAAACTTGCCCTATAACCTTATAGCAAAGACTTTTAGTAGAGTGTCCACCCACATACACAGAATTTCCAGTCAGGTTTTAAAAACAATCATTCCTTAAAATGAATAATCACAGATATCCAGATAGGTGGAAAAAGCTTCAAACATAAAAGACAAAATAAACAAACAGAATTTGAAGGAAAGGGACAATAGAGTGAACAAAATAAAACTTCAGAAGTAAAGAGATGATATCTTTAGAGTTGTCAAAAGGAAATGGTAAGAGTGACTAAATAGAAATGAAAAACTTTATTCAGCTGATGTGCATGTGGGAGCACCTGAAGACCAGGTAGTTCCCTGATTGAAGCAGGGTCAGGGTTTTTATAGGTTAGGAGAGAAAGCTGGATATGTGTCCTTATGGTTTTGGCTCAGGCAGCAATCTATTTTTGTTTTTAAAATATTTTTATTGATAAATCTTCACACACCTACATTCCATAGATGGTGTACAATCAGTGTCTCACAGTATCATCACATAGTTGTGCATTCATCACCATGATCATTTTTTAGAACATTTGCATCATTCCAGAAAAAGAAATAAAAAGGAAAAAAAAAGTTTATACATCCCATACCCCTTACCCCTCCCTCTCATTGACCATTAGTATTTCCATCTACTCAATTTATTTTACCTTTTGTCCCCCCTATTATTTATTTATTTATTTATTCAACTTGGGCAGGCACTGGGAAGCGAACCTGAGTCTCTGGCATGACAGGCAAGAACTCTGCCTGCTGAGCCACTGTGGCCCACACTGTTTTTCTTTATCCATATATTTTTTTATTTATTTGCTCTTAACCCTGGATAAAAAGAGCAACACACAAGTTTTTCACAATCCCACAGTCACATTGTAGAAGGTATATCTTTATACAATCATCTTCAAGAATCAAAGCTACTGGAACACAGCTTAACAGTTTCAGGTACTTCCCTCCAGCCACACAGCTACACCATAAATTATAAAAGGATATCCATATAATGCATAAAAATAACCTCCAGGATAACCTTTTGACTCTGAAATCTCTCAGCCACTGAAAGTTTGTCTCATTACTCTCTCTCCCCTTTTGGTCAAGGAAGCTTTCTCAGACCCTTGATGTTGGGTCCTAGCTTGTCCCAGGATTTTTGTCCCACATTGCCAGGGAGATTTACACCCTTGAGAGTTATGTCCCACATAGGGGGTAGGACAGTGAGTACGCTTGCTGATTTAGCTTAGAGAGAGAGGACACATCTGAGCAACAAAAGAGATTATCTGGGGCTAACTCTTAGATCTGAGCAACAAAAGAGATTATCTGGGGGTAACTCTTAGATCTAATTTTAAGTAGGTTTAGCCTATCTTTTGTAGGAATGAGTTTCATAGGAGTGAACCCCAAGATTGAGGGATCAGCCTATTGATTTTGTTGTCCCCACTGCCTCTAGAATATCAGACATTCTCCAAATGGGGAAGTTGAGTATTTCCTCCTTTCTCCCCAGTCCACCAAGAGGACTTTGCAAATACTTCTTTATTCATTGCCCAAATTACTCTGGGATATTTCGGGGCATCACACTAACCTGGACAAACCAAAATCTCATAACCTATTCAAGATTCCACGTACTTCTGGTGTTCAACTAAACTGACCATACATGTTAAATTAGAAAATGCACTACACAAAATATAAATTTTGTACCAAGTAAATCTCTCTCCCTTGATTTCATACAGATGTTGAAGCTTTAAAATATGGATCATTTCATCCTTTACCTCATATTTTGATTTAATCCGGTCCTATCCAGATTAGCTTCATTTATATCTGTACTCAAATTCTGATCCCTTTTTCAACTTTTTAAACAATTCCTGGATGGGATACTACTGACTTTTGTAGCTTCAGAGCTCTAACTCTGAGTCTCAGATAAATACCCAAATTTTCTGGGAATGACCAGGTTAAAAACAAACAGCTCAATATCTCAGAATTAAGAAGTAACAGTTATAACTCCTGAATATGTGACTGCTATAAGAGCTTGCAATCTAGGACCCTTTACAATAGTCCCCAACCTGATAACCCACATTCTCGGCTTCAGTTCACCTAGTTTTTATATTATATTTAGTCCATAAGATTGAGGCATGCTAATATTTGTCTTTTTTTCTTGACATTTCATTCAACATACAGTCCTTAAGTTTCATACACCTAGTTGCATGCCTCACAACTTCATTGCTTTCTGTGGCCACTCAGTACTCCATTGTATGTTTACACCATGGTTGCCCCCTCCTTCCTCAGTTATTGTACTCTTAGGCCATCTCCATCTGTCATGGTTAGGTACATGTGTCAACTCAGCCAAGTTGTGGTAGCTGTTTATCTGATTGGGCAAGTACTGGCCTGTCTGTTGCAATGAGGACATTTCATAGGATTAGGTCATGAGCGCTTCAACTGCATCTACAGCTGATTCCATTTGTAATCAGCCAAAGGGGAGTGTCTTCTACAATTAGTGATGCTAAATCTAATCACCGGAAGCCTTTTAAGGAGGACTCAGAGGAGACAGGACCCATTCCTGCTTCAGCTGATGAGCCTCTCCTGCGGAGTTCATCCCGACCCTCCATCGGAGTCGTCAGCTTCACAGCCTGCCCTGTGGATTTGGACTCTGCGTTCCTGTGGTCACGTGAGACACTTTTATAAATTTTATATTTGCAAGTGTTCCCTGTTGATTTTGTTTATCTAGAGAATCCTAACGAATACACCATCCATTGTGATCTCTGAACACTGCCAATAGAAACACCAGTGTGCAAATGTCTGTTTGAGTCTCCTGCTGACAGAAACACCAGTGTGCAAATGTCCATTCGAGTCCCCACACTTAGTTTCTCCAGGTATATACGGAGTAACAGGTTTCAGGATCATATGGCAACCCTATCCCTAGCCTCCTGAGGAACAACCACACTGCCCTCCAAAAGGCTACAGCTCTCAATTTCCCTACCCACAGTCAATAAGTACATCTCTTTCTCTTCAGGCAGCAATCTTTGATATTTTTAATTGTAATTCACAATTGGGAATAATTCCTATTTTTGTGCCTATTGCTCAGTGTCCTGATAACCAGCAGTACACTATTTTTCAAGTATTATTTTTGCAAGCCTGTGGTTTACCAGCTATTCAGAGTTCATAGAGTTGGGTAAGAAGAGAGAAAAGCAGAAAGAAAGGGGACAAAGGAGGAAAATGGAGACCTTATACCATGTTTGTTTTGTTCTTTTACAGAATGATATTATATCCACTAAGAATAGATGGGAAACTATAAAAAATGATATTTAGAGACTAAGAGTTCTTGGAAATTAAAAATATAATAGAAGTTAAAAAAAATCCAAATAGAAGGTAAACTTAAAATTTTCTCCCCCCAAGTAGAATGGATAATAGGAAAGAAAATATAAAGAAATTAGAATATCAGACTAGGTAGTACAACATCTAAATAATAAGAATACCAAATTGAACAGAAAATGGAAGGAAAACCTTTATCAAAGTAATACTACAAGTCATTTCCAAAGTCTGAAGATTGTAGGTTTGTATTTTGAAAAAGCTTAATGCTAGCACTGAATGCTGGTGAAAAAAAGGAGAAAAGAAAACCCTTTTGTCTTAGTTTGCCAGTACTACTATAACAAATTATTATATATTAGTTGGCTTACACTTCAGCAGTTTATTGTCTCACAGTTCTGGAGTTTAGAAGGCCAAATCCAGGTGTCAGCAGTGTCATTTTTCCTCTGAAGTCTTTAGGATTCTGGTAGTGGCCAGCAATCCATGATGTTCCTTGGCATAGATGTTCATGATGTGACTCAATCTCTGCCACCTTTCTCTCTCTGTTACCAATTGTGTCCAAATATCCCCTGCTTATAAGTACACCAGTTTTATTGGTTTAAGGGCCCATCCAAATCCAGTTTGGGTTTATTTGAAGTATAACGTCTTCAAAGATCCAATTTATATATATATAGGTTTATATTCAGAAGACTGGGGATTAGGACTTGAACATGTCTTTTTGGAGGACAAAATTAAATCCATCACACCCCAGCAAGGCAAATCATTATGAGAGTTCATAAGATCAAAGATAAAGAAATGACTCTAACAGCCTCCAAAGAGGAAAAGAAAAATAGTTCACTTAGAAAGGAGTCACATGGCATTCTTAGGAGCAACACTGAAAGCTAGAAGATTATGAAGCGCTATCCTAAAAATTCAGAGAGAAAATGATTTGTAGCCTAGCATTCTGTGCCCAAGCTATCAAGTGCGCAAGTAGAATAAAGACCTTTTTAGACATACAAATTCTCCAAAATCACTTGCCACGTTACCCTTTCTTCAGAAGCTACTCTAGGCTATGCATTACTAAACTTAGAGCATAAGAGGTCAGACTTCTTCTGTAGAGTGCCAGGTAGTAAATAGTTCAGGCTTTGTGGGCCATATATAACCACTGTTGCATTAAAAAATGTAAAAGCCATTGTTAGCTCACAGGACTTATCATAACAGTTTGTAGACCTGTACTTTACCATAAGTTTACTGCTATAAACCAAGAAAAAGGAAGATGTGGGCTTCTCTGTGAAGAATATTCATGTAGGAATTAATACTATGTACAGATATAAACACGAGTTGTGATATACTGGGAGATCAATGGCTAGAAAGTACACATTGGAGCAAAATAAGAGTACAAGATACATTTTATCAGTGGATGTTGTCTAAAATAAAATAAATCAGCTGGAGTAGATGGTGGTGTAGGGAATTGTAGGATTTTTGTTCATCTTCCAGGGCAGCTAGTAAAGAACCAGGAACTGAAACAACTGTTTGGGGGACTCCAGAGACTAGACACATATCATATATCAACCACGAATGAGTGGAAGAACGAGACTGATAAGTTGTGGTGACAAGCTGTAAGTAAATCTTTACAGCTTTGGAGGTTGGAGCTCATCCCCCACAGGCACAGCAGGCCGACTAGGAGTCACTTCCTGGTAGGAAACAGAAGCCCTCTCTTCTAGGATCAGAAAGAGGGGGACTGGACCACAGACAAATTATAGCTTTTGATTAATGAATTTGGAAAAATTTGTAAATCAGCTCTGAGCACAAGTAAATTTGCAGTGCACCCAAAAAAGAAAGAATCAGGTGGGTTCTGTTTTAGCCCTGCCCCCAGCAGAGGAGAAAGCAGGGAAGATGGAAAGTTACAGTGGCTTCTGAGGATGGCTGAGCTCAGTTTGCTGAAGCATGGCTCTTCTCCAAGAAAAGGGGGAGACAGGGCCAGGCACTGACTCTAGCTCTTGATCAGTGAGCCCAGGCTGCTGGACTCCAGCTCTGAGAATGCCTACTTTTTTTTTTTAAGCAGCCCATTAAAAAAAGCAGCTGGTAGTCTCCTTTTCAGTTCTGCCCTAGGCTGGAGTGGAAGCAGGCTTGCTGGAGAAGCACAGTAACATTTTACTGAAGGGAGGCTCTTCCCCAATAAGGGGGGAGTGCAGGGTCAAGTTTACACTTAGGCAGTAGCTGTTGCTTAGAGAATCCAGACCCCAGGGGATGGGAAAATAGCAACAGTTTTAAAGAGCTTTCCCTTACTGGAGTGGTATAGCTGCAAATTAAAGGCATAGTACCACTTTAGGTCTGGGCAGAGCAGGGGGCCAAAGAGTGCCATCTGCTGGACAGGACAGGAAAAGCACAGAGGCAGAAGATTTCATAGAAGAGATTGACATTGTGTTGGGTCTCCTCCCCCAGAAATCTTGTACTGATCTACAAGTCCTCCTGTCTTGGAAAAACTAACTAGGGTAGATCCTCTCTGGGGGGATCCTTCCTCACAGAGCAAGCCCTTGAGGTAAAAGTAGCTAGAGACAATGGAAGGAGTGCTAAAAACATGTAGAGGCAAATTAAAAAAAAAAAAAACAGACACAACAGATCAACATTCCCTGAAGAGGAAGAGGAAAGAGAAAGCTTTTTCCTGGGAGTGAAACAATTGCACAAAGCAGGCAATTTCAAAAATCATTCCATATATGCAGAACGAAAATCAGCTAAATAAGAGCTGAAAAAAAATTCTGATCAATTAACACAAGGTGCGCTAGAGGTCTAGAGTAAGTTAAAACAAGTGTCAAAGATGAGTTGTAGCCTTCTCTGCCGGTGCTCCCGCTGCCATCCAGCCCTCCTCTTCCTCTTTCTCTGCCGGCGCTCCCGCCGCCATCTAGCCCTCCTCTTCCCCTTTCTCCGCCGGCGCACCTGCCGCCATCCAGCCCTCCTCTTCCCCTTTCTCCGCTGGTGCTCCCGCCACCATCCAGCCCTCCTCTTCCCCTTTCTCCGCCGACGGCGCTCCTGCCGCCAACCAGCCCTCCTCTTCCTCTTTCTCCGCCGGCGGCGCTACCGCCGCCATCTTGCCCTTCTCTTTCCCCTTCTGCTCCGGCGGTGCTCCATCCGCCATCTTATCCTTCCCTTTCTCCTCCTACTCCAACGGTACTCCAACCACCACCGTGCCCTCTTCCGCCTTCACCAGCTCCTCCGCCACCATCCTTGACAGCCTTGCTACCCTCACCTTTCCTCCTCCAGAACAGCTACTAGGGGAGTAGAAATGATACAGAACAGCTCCCAGAGCCACGACAGAGATAAAAAAGACAGCGTACCCCATCCTGGAACGGCTGACTGTCTGGGAGAACCAGCTCTGGTGAGATCGCTGAGGGGCGCAGGATTTCCCGGGTGGGGCGGCAAGCGGCCGGAGTCCCTCCCTTCCACCTTCCCGGGCCAGCTGGCAGAATTGGGCAGGTGGTCCCCTCAAGCCATGGTGGCTGGCGCCTCCACCACGCGAGGCCCCCCAGACCAACTGAGAGAATTGGATCGGAAATCCCCAGACTGCGGAGAACGGTGACCGGGGGGGTCCCTTCCAAACACGTGACTCCCTGGTCCGGCTGGGAACGGTGCACTCTCCCGGGCTGCGGTGGCTGGCGCCCTCCTGCCACGCTTGGCGCCCCGGGCCGACTAGGAAATTTGGACGGGTGCTCTCCAGGGCTGCAGAGACCGGCGACACTCCCCGCGTTCGGACCCCTGGGGCGGCTGGCACTCTTCCAAACTGCTTCGGCTGGCGAACCTGCCCTACGGCGAGAGTTTTCCAAAGTTAAAGGACCCACAGCACCTTTTACTGGTGGGACCCGCAGACAAATGTGTGCCATGAGTGCCACCTACTGGGCAGGATAAGAAAAACAGAACCTAGAGATTTCACAGAAAAACCTTTCAACCTGTTGGGTCCAACACCCAGGGAAATCTGACTAAATGCCCAGATGCCAGCAGAAGATAACGGATCACGCTCAGAAGATTGAGAATATGGCCCAGTCAAAGGAACAAACCAATAGTTCAAATGAGATACAGGAGCTGAGACAACTAATGCTGAATATACGAACAGAAATGGAAAACCTCTTCAAAAACCAAATCAATAAATTGAGGGAGGACATGAAGACATGGGCTGAACAAAAAGAAGAAATAGAAAAACTGAAAAAACAAATCACAGAGCTTATGGAAGTGAAGGATAAAGTAGAAAAGATGGAAAAAACAATGGATACCTACAATGATAGATTTAAAGAGACAGAAGATAGAATTAGTGATTTGGAGGATGGAACATCTAAATTCCAAAAAGAAACAGAAACTATAGGGAAAAGAATAGAAAAATTTGAACAGGGGATCAGGGAACTGAAGAACAATATGAAGCGCACAAATATACGTGTTGTGGGTGTCCCAGAAGGAGAAGAGAAGGGAAAAGGAGGAGAAAAACTAATGGAAGAAATTATCACTGAAAATTTCCCATCTCTTATGAAAGACCTAAAATTACAGATCCAAGAAGTGCAGTGCACCCCAAAGAGAATAGACCCAAATAGGTGTTCTCCAAGACACTTACTAGTTAGAATGTCAGAGGTCTAAGAGAAAGAGAGGATCTTGAAAGCAGCAAGAGAAAAACAATCTGTCACATACAAAGGAAACCCAATAAGACTATGTGTAGATTTCTCAGCAGAAACCGTGGAAGCTAGAAGACAGTGGGATGATATATTTAAATTACTAAAAGAGAAAAACTGCCAATCAAGACTCCTATATCCAGCAAAATTGTCCTTCAAAAATGAGGGAGAAATTAAAACATTCTCAGACAAAAAGTCAATCAGAAAATTTGTGACCAAGAGACCAGCTCTGCAAGAAATACTAAAGGGAGCACTAGAGTCAGATATGAAAAGACAGAAGAGAGAGGTATGGAGAAGAGTGTAGAAAGAAGGAAAGTCAGATATGATATATATAATACAAAAGGCAAAATGTTAGAGGAAAATATTATCCAAACAGTAATAACACTAAATGTTAATGGACTGAATTCCCCAATCAAAAGACATAGATTGGCAGAATGGATTAAAAAACAGGATCCTTCTATATGCTGTCTACAGGAAACACATCTTAGACCCAAAGATAAACATAGGTTGAAAGTGAAAGGTTGGGAAAAGATATTTCATGCAAATAACAACCAGAAAAGAGCAGGAGTGGCTATACTAATATCCAACAAATTAGACTTCACATGTAAAACAGTTAAAAGAGACAAAGAAGGACTCTATATACTAATAAAAGGAACAATTAAACAAGAAGACATAACAATCATAAATATTTACGCACCGAACCAGAATGCCCCAAAATAGTGAGGAATACACTGCAAACACTGAAAAGGGAAATAGACACATATACCATAATAGTTGGAGACTTCAATTCCCCTCTCATCAATGGACAGAACATCTAGACAGAGGATCAATAAAGAAATAGAGAATCTGAATATTACTATAAATGAGCTAGACTTAACAGACATTTATAGGGCATTACATCCCACAACAGCAGGATACACCTTTTTCTCAAGTGCTCATGGATCATTCTCAAAGATAGATCATATGCTGGGTCACAAAGCAAGTCTTAACAAATTTAAAAAGATTGAAATCATACACAACACTTTCTCGGATCATAAAGGAATGAAGCTGGAAATCAATAATAGGCGGAGTGCCAGAAAATTCACAAATACGTGGAGGCTCAACAACACACTCTTAAACAACGAGTGGGTCAAAGAAGAAATTGCAAGAGAAATTAGTAAATACCTCGAGGCGAATGAAAACGAAAACACAACATATCAAAACTTATGGGACACAGCAAAGGCAGTGCTAAGAGGGAAATTTATTGCCCTAAATGCCTATATCAGAAAAGAAGAAAAGGCAAAAATTTAGGAATTAACTGTCCACTTGGAGGAACTGGAGAAAGAACAGCAAACTAATCCCAAAGCAAGCAAAAGGAAAGAAATAACAAAGATCAGAGCAGAAATAAATGAAATTGAAAACATGAAAACAACAGAGAAAATCAATAAGACCGGAAGTTGGTTCTATGAGAAAATCAATAAGATTGATGGGCCCTTAGCAAGATTGACAAAAAGAAGAAGAGAGAGGATGCAAATAAATAAGATCAGAAATGGAAGAGAAGACATAACTACTGACCTCACAGAAATAAAGGAGGTAATAACAGGATACTATGAACAACTTTACGCTAATAAATACAACAATTTAGATGAAATGGACGGGTTCCTGGAAAGACATGAACAACCAACTTTGACTCAAGAAGAAATAGATGACCTCAACAAACCAATCACAAGTGAAGAAATTGCATCAGTCATTCAAAAGCTTCCCAAAAAGAAAAGTCCAGGACCAGACGGCTTCACATGTGAATTCTATCAAACATTCCAGAAAGAATTAGTACCAACTCTCCTCAAACTCTTCAAAAAAATCGAAGTGAAGGGAAAACTACCTAATTCATTCTATGAACCCAACATCACCCTCATACCAAAACCAGGCAAAGATATTACAAAAAAAGAAAACTACAGACCGATCTCTCTAATGAATATAGATGCAAAAATCCTCAATAAAATTCTAGCAAATCGTATCCAACAACACATTAAAAGAATTATACATCATGACCAAGTAGGATTCATCCCAGGGATGCAAGGATGGTTCAACATAAGAAAATCAATTAATGTAATACACCATATCAACAAATCAAAGAAGAAAAATCACATGATCATCTCAATTGATGCAGAGAAGGCATTTGACAAGATTCAACATCCTTTCCTGTTGAAAACACTTCAAAAGATAGGAATACAAGGGAACTTCCTTAAAATGATAGAGGGAATATATGAAAAACCCACAGCTAATATCATCCTCAATGGGGAAAAATTGAAAACTTTCCCCCTAAGATCCGGAACAAGACAAGGATGTCCATTATCACCACTATTATTCAACATTGTGTTGGAGGTTCTAGCCAGAGCAGTTAGGCACGAAAAAGAAATACAAGGCATCAAATTGGAAAGGAAGAAGTAAAACTATCACTGTTTGCAGACGATATGATACTATACGTCGAAAACCCGGAAAAATCCACAACAAAACTACTAGAGCTAATAAATGAGTACAGCAATGTAGCAGGTTACAAGATCAACATTCAAAAATCTGTAGCATTTCTATACACCTTAGCAATGAACAAGCTAAGGGGGAAATCAAGAAACGAATCCCATTTACAATTGCAACTAAAAGAATAAAATACCTAGGAATAAATTTAACTAAAGAGACAAAAAACCTATATAAAGAAAACTACAAAAAACTGTTAAAAGAAATCACAGAAGACCTAAATAGATGGAAGGGCATACCGTGTTCATGGATTGGAAGACTAAATATAGTTAAGATGTCAATCCTACCTAAATTGATTTACAGATTCAATGCAATACCAATCAAAATCCCAACAACTTATTTTTCAGAAATAGAAAAACCAATAAGCAAATTTATCTGGAAGGGCAGGGTGCCCCGAATTGCTAAAAACATCTTGAGGAAAAAAAATGAAGCTGGAGGTCTCACGCTGCCTGACTTTAAGGCATATTATGAAGCCACAGTGGTCAAAACAGCATGGTATTGGCATAAAGATAGATATATCGACCAATGGAATTGAATAGAGTGCTCAGATATAGACCCTTTCATTTATGGACATTTGACCTTTGATAAGCCAGTCAAGCCAACTCACCTGGGACAGAACAGTCTCTTCAATAAATGGTGCCTAGAGAACTGGATGTCCATATGCAAAAGAAGGAAAGAAGACCTATATCTCACATCCTATACAAAAGTTAACTCAAAATGGATCAAAGATCTAAACATTAGGTCTAAGACCATAAAACAGTTAGAGGAAAATGTAGGGAGATATCTTATGAAACTTACAATTGAAGGCGGTTTTATGGGCCTTAAACCTAAAGCAAGAGCACTGAAGAAGGAAATAAATAAATGGGAACTCCTCAAAATTAAACACTTTTGTGCATCAAAGAACTTCATCAAGAAAGTAGAAAGACAGCCTACGCAATGGGAGACAATGTTTGGAAATGACATATCAGATAAAGGTCTAGTATCCAGAATTTATAAAGAGATTGTTCAACTCAACAACAAAAAGACAGCCAACCCAATTACAAAATGGGAAAAAGACTTGAACAGACACCTCTCAGAAGAGGAAATACAAATGGCCAAAAGGCACATGAAGAGATGCTCAATGTCCCTGGCCATTAGAGAAATGCAAATCAAAACCACAATGAGATATCATCTCACACCCACCAGAATGGCCATTATCAACAAAACAGAAAATGACAAGTGCTGGAGAGGATGCGGAGAAAGAGGCACACTTATCCACTGTTGGTGGGAATGTCAAAGGGTGCAACCACTGTGGAAGGCAGTTTGGCGGTTCCTCAAAAAGCTGAATATAGAATTGCCATACGACCCAGCAATACCATTGCTAGGTATCTACTCAAAGGACTTAAGGGCAAAGACACAAACGGACATTTGCACACCAATGTTTATAGCAGCGTTATTTACAATTGCAAAGAGATGGAAACAGCCAAAATGTCCATCAACAGACGAGTGGCTAAACAAACTGTGGTATATACATAGGATGGAATATTATGTAGCTTTAAGACAGAATAAACTTATGAAGCATGTAATAACATGGATGGACCTAGAGAACATTATGCTGAGTGAGTCTAGCCAAAAACTAAAGGACAAATACTGTATGGTCCCACTGATGTGAACGGACATTCGAGAATAAACTTGGAATATGTCATTGGTAACAGAGTCCAGCAGGAGTTAGAAACAGGGTAAGATAATGGGTAATTGGAGCTGAAGGGATACAGACTGTGCAACAGGACTAGATACAAAAAGTCAAAAATGGACAGCACAATAATACCTAATTGTAAAGTAATTATGTTAAAACACTGAATAAAGCTGTATCTGAGCTATAGGTTGTTTTTTTTTTACTATTATTATTACTTTTATTTTTTTCTCTATATTAACATTCTATATCTTTTTCTGTTGTGTTTCTAGTTCTTCTAAACCGATGCAAATGTACTAAGAAACGATGATTATACATCTATGTGATGATGTTAAGAATTACTGATTGCATATGTCGAATGGTATGATTTTTAAATGTTGGGTTAATTTCTTTTTTCCCGTTAATTAATAAAAAAAAAAGATGAGTTGTAGTACAAAGTCAATCTACAGGAACACCCTAGGCAAGAGAAAATGACATCTAGAATAAATTAATCAAGAAAAGCAGATGCCTAGACACCCAGCAAGAAATCATCAGTCAGATTAGGAAGCATGAAGATGAAGCCCAGTCATAGGTAAAAACTAAAAACTTCAAACAAGATACAGGAGTTAAAACAACTAATCAAAGATGTTCAAACAAATCTTCTGAATCAATTCAGTGAGACGAAGGAAAATATGGCAAGAGAGATGAAGGATATAAAGAAGACACTGGGTGAGCATAAAGAAGAACTTGGAAGCATGCAAATAAAATAACACGCTTCAAGCTTATGGGTATGAAAGAGAATAAAAGTGAAAAAAGAGTGCAATGGAGACATACAACAACAGATTTGAAGAGGCAGAAGAAAGGATCAGTAAAGTATAGGATAAGACATCTGAAATCTTACACAGAAAAGAACAGATAGGGAAAAGAATGGGAAAACTTGAGCAGGGTCTCTGGGAATGACAGCACAAAATGCATGAATATTTGTGTCTTGGGTATCCCAACAGGAGAAGAGAAGGAAGATAAGGAAGAAAGAATAATGAGGAAATAATTGAGAAATTTCTAGCTAGAGCAGTTAGGCAAGAAAAAGAAATAAAAGGCATCACAGCTGGAAAGGAAGGAAAACTTTCTCTGTTTGAAGATGACGTAATTGTTTGTGTAGAAAGTTTTGAAAGATCTATGAAAGGGCTAATAGAGCTAATAAATGAGTTCAGTAAAGTAGCAGGATACAGGATCCACATGAAAAAGTCGGTAGGGTTTCTATACACTAGTTAGGGGCAATCTAGGAGGAAATCAAGGTAAAGATTCCATTGACAGTAGTAACCTAAAAAATAAAATATCTAAGGATAAATTTAACTGAGAATGTAAAGGACCTATACAGAGAAAACTATAAAACATTTCTAAAAGAAATCAAGGATGATCTAAATAAATGAAAGGACATACTGTGTTCATGAATGGGAAGGCTAAATATATTTAACAGGTCAATTCTATCCAAAATGATTTACAGATTCAATGTAATGCCAATGAAAATCCCAACCACTTACTTTGCAGAAACAGAAAAACCAAATTTGGAAAGACAAGGTATCCTCAAATAGCTAAAAACATCTTGAGAAAGAAAAATGAAGTTGGTGGTCTCACCATTCCTGTCTTTAAAGCATGTTATAAAGCTACAGTCATCAAAACAGCATGGTACTAGCATAATGATAGATATATCAACTGATGGAATAGAATTAGAGTTCAGAAATAGACTCTATCTATAGCCAGTTGAGTTTTGGCGAGGTAGCCAAGTCTATTCTACTTGGCTTCTTCAGTGTGCGAAGACAAATGATTATCTATATCCAAAAGAATGAAAGAGAATCCCTTTCTCACATCTTATCCAAAAATTAACTCAGAATGGATGAAAGACCTAAACTTTAGACCTAAGACAGTAAGGCTCTTAGAAGAAAATGTAGGGAAATATCTCAAAGATCTTGTGATAGGTGGTGATTTCCTAGACCTTACACCCAAAGCAGAAGCAATGAAAGAAGACATAGTTAAATGGGATCTCGTCAAAATTGAATATTTTCGTACATCAAAGAACTTTGTCAAGAATGTTAAAAAGGGTAGCCTCTTCTATGGGAGAAAATATTTGGAATTCACATATCTGATAAGAGTTTAATATCTAGAATATATACAGAATTTCTACAACTCAACAACAATAGAAAACAATAAAAAATGAGCAAAAGACATGGATAGACACTTTTCCAATGAAGAAATACAAATGGCTAAAAAGCATATGAAAAGATGCCCAACTTCACCAGCTGTTAGGGAAGTGATACCATTTCACATCTGCTTGAATGGCCATTATCAAAATAACAACACTACAAATGCTGGAGAGGATGTGGAGAAAATACACTTTTCACTGTTGGTGGAAATGTGGAACGGTGCAGCCTCTCTGGAAGACAGTTTGATGGTTTCTCAGGAACCATATAATATGGCAATCCTGTATTATATATACAGGAATATACTCAGAAAAACTGAAAGTCATGAATAGACATTTGCACACCAATGTTTGTGGTGGCATTATTCACGGTTGTTAAAGGATGGAGGTGGCCCATGTGTCCATCGACTGATGGGCTATCTGTGGTGTATACATATGATGGAATATTTTGCAGCTTTTGTAAAGAAGGAAGTCATAATGCATGCAACGGCATGAATGAAACTTAAGAACATTATGTGAAGTGAAATAAGCCAGAAACAAAAGGACAAATATTGTATGGTCTGCCTAATATGAACTAACTATAATGAGCAAACTTTAGATGTTAAATTTGAGAGCCTAGGTTATCTGGAGATAGAAAGAGGGTATAGATTGAATAATCGATGCTTAAGGAGTACAGAATGTTTAATAAGGTTGATTATAAAGTTTCGGAAATGGATAGCAGAATTCTGTGTGAGGTTGCACAAAAAAATGAATGTAATTAACAAAGTGGAGTGTGATTATGGTTGAAAAGGGCAAGCTAGGGTTGTGTATATCACCAGAAGGAAAGCTAGAGGATAAAAACTGGTCTGCCTAACTTAGTGAAACCTAGAGTGGACTATGATGGTAGTTAATTGTACAATTATTAGAAAGTTCTTACATGAACTATAACAAAAGTATGTCATTATTTCAAGGTGGTAACAACAGTGTGGCATATGGGAGAAATACAGTTAATGCAAACTAAGATCTATAGTTAACAATAAGATTGTAATATTCTTTCATCACTTGTAACAAATGCACTATGCCAAAGCTAAATGTCAATAATAGGGAATATAAAGGATATGGAATTTTTTGGTTCCAGAAGAAATTGGAATGTTCTCATGTTGATGTGGTGGTGAATTCATAACTGTATGATTATATTAAGAGCCTTTGATTTTATACTTAGGATGGATTGTTTAGCATGGGAATGAAACTGTTTTTAAAAAAATCTGTACAGTTTTTACTAGGAAAAAATAGCTGAAAATTTTAGAAATGGATATGTTGGGTGGTGGGAAAGTTTGAGGCAGTAGATTTCTGTTTTGAAATAACATTTTATAATACTCCTAGGCCTTTTAAACTATGTACATGCACTACTTTAATAAAAATAAAAATAATGAAACTAGAAGACGTCCTTTACAATTCTGTTTATCAAACACAATCATTTAACAGTCCTTCCAATATTTTTCTATGCAATTTTTTAATAGCCTAAGTCATTCTGTGTAGTGCTTTTCTCGTGTGGAATTCTTTTTTCTTAATGCAGTTTTATTGAGTTATATGATTTTTGAAAATTTTCATTGCTCCAAAAAAATAAAAATAAGAATAAAAATAAAAGTAAACAAAACAAAACAACACACCCAAAACATCTCATACCCCCTTCCCCTCTATTATTTGTTTCTTTTTCTTTCTTACTCCTTTGTCATACACTGGATAGAGGGAAGGTCAGTCATAACGTTTTTACAGTGACAAGTCACATCTTAAAAGTGCTATAGTTATTCAGTCATCTTCAAGAATTAAGGGTACTGGATTAATAGTAGCTCAATTAATAATAGCTCAATAGTTTCAGGTATTTCCCTCTAGCTACACCAAAACTGAAAAGGGCTATCTATATACTGCACAAGAAGAAACTCCACAATGACTTCTTAACTCTGTGTGAAATATCTCAGCCACTGAAACTTTATTTTGTTTAATTTCTTTTCTCCCTTTTGGTCAAGAAGGCTTTCTCACTCCCGCAATGCCAGGGCCTGGCTCATCCTCAGGAGTCATGTATCACATTGCCAAGAAGATTTACATCCCTGAGAGTCATGTCCTACATAGTGGGGAGAGCAGTGAGTTCACCTGTGGAGTTGGCTTAGAGAGAAAGACCGTATCTGGGCAACAAAAACAGGTCCTCTGAGAGTTAACTTTTAGGCATAATCATAAGTAGGCTTAGCTTCTCCTTTGCAGGAATAAGATTCGTAAGGGCAAATCTCAAAATCAAGGGCCTGTGTCATCAAATTGGCAGTCCCCAGTGCTTGGGAGAATATCAGATCTTCCCCAGGTGGAAAAGTTGACTATTTCTACATGTTTCCCCAGTTCCTCAAGGGAACTTTGCAAATACTTTTTAATCTTCTGCGCAGATCACTCTGGGATGTATCTGGGCAGGCATCACACCAACCTGCTATACAAACCAACACAATCTCACTCCCTATTCAAGGTTCCATGAAATTTTATGGTGTTCGAATAAGCTGACCATACAAGTTAAATTAGATAGCATGCTACCAAAAATATAAATTTGCACCAAATAAACATCTCTTCCTTTGATGTCATTCATGTGGAATTCTGATCTACTTTTCTCCCATAGTTTTACAAATAATTTTTTTTGTCTCATATCACTGCACTAAAATAGTGTTCCATCTTACTTAACCATTCTGTAGTTATTCGTCATTTATTAGATTTACATTTCTAGCACTGAAAGTTAGTTGTTGCTGCTCAAAGAAATTATATTTTGGACCATTTAACAGAATTTACAAATTTAAAAGAGTGGAAGAGTATGGGAAGGGGAGGAGATGGGACAGGGAGAAAAGAGTGACAATGACGGCAAAAGAGGAATTTAGGAAATTCTGATGAGCAGATTAAGTACAAGCATTATCTTATGATTTACTTAAGAACCTGTTGTTTAGACAGAAATCCTCTAATAAGAGCTTTTTGTGCATATGAGTGAAATCACAGAAACAGTCTTGTCAGAAAACTGTTTAGGGGTCTTATGAAGGTGTTTTGTGCTAACACAGTGAGTATTTTTTACTTCAGGAATATATCTGGATTACTCACTACTTCATCTATTTAAACTATGTAACCTGTTTTATATATATAGCACATTTTGGGGGACAATTAGAAAATAATATCTATAGATATACTTAAAGCAGTGCCACCTGATAAGGGTATAGGCTAAACTCAAATGATTATTTTTCCTGGTGATAGTAAGAGGAAGCATGCAGTTTTGTAATAAAACAGTAAATACCACCTTTTCTTACACATATGTTGCTGAGGTGCCGTGTGAAAGATAAGAGAATTTTCTCACAAAAGTAAAGTGACGTACAATTGAAAAAATAAAGGAACAATTTCAGGAATCTGTGATTTAGACCTTCAGAATACCCTGTGCCTAGAAAGTATGTAAGAAGCCAAGGTGATTGAAAGGTTTTAAGATATGAGGTATTTGAGAGAAAGGAAAGTAGATGAAATGATTGTAAATGAGCATGCTTTATTGGCTGCGCTCCCGGGCAGAGCTCACCGAACCCAAGGTGGGTTCGAGTGCAGTTTTTAAGGGCAGGGGTTAGGTGATGACATGAAAGGGGCAGCACATTAAGCAAAGGATTATTATGCTAGCGGGTTGAACAGCGGGTGGTTAGATGTCTGTGAATAGATGCTGCGCAAAGACCTTGATTGTAACTGTTCACCTCCCGTTCCGGAGTGACTTCATGATTCCAGCCGTAGAGCCCTCCCTTATTCCCCCGACCTAACATTCCAGCCTTTTTGTAATAGTAGGGCACTGAGATCTTTCTAGCTACTTCCTGCTGTAGTGGACGGCGTGGGGCTATAGGCTGAAATTGTTAGGGTCGGGAGAGAGGAGAGGCTGATTGCAGGAGTTTGGTGAGGTTGGCAGGTGGTGATGTTGATGCAGAAGCATTTGGTTGACCACTACTTGGGATAGTTCTTTTATACGACCCTGGAGGAAGTTAAGAAGGTAAGGAGCTAGGAGAAAAAAGAGACAAATTAAGATAACTGGACCTAGCAGTGGGAGAAGTCATACTGCTAGTGGAGAGGAGAACCAGTTTAGGGCAGAAGAGGTTTCTTGTTTCCTGCAGTAGAAATCTTCCTTTAGCTTGTTTAGGATTTGAATGTTTTACTCTACCAGGCCCGATTTATTGATGTAATAGCAACATTCTTTTTGGAGGAATATACACAGTCCTCCTTTTTTGGCTGTCAGCAGGTCTAAGGCCCGTCGATTTTAAAGTTACCTGAGCTAGTGAAGTGAGTTGGCATTGTAGAGATGAGAGAGATTCAGCTGTTGATTCTAGAGCTACTTTAATCAAGTTTTAAAGTTTTGAGAGGTTAGAATATTGAGTCCTAGTGCCCCTCCCGCTGTGGCTGAGGCTGTGACTGCGGCAGTTAGGCTGATGCCTACTAGGATAGGAAGAAAGGCAGCTCTTTTTGAGTGCAAGGGGGGTAATAACCAAGCTGGCTCAGACTCCCTACAGAGGGTTAGTTGAGGAACAGTAGTTACCAGGAAGCACGGTCCTGGGGTAGTGGGGTTAAGGCACTTGATGAGAGTTTTATTATACCAGAAATATTGCCCTTCAGTGGCATGGGTGGTGTTGTGGATAGTAACATTGGTTTGGCATCGGTTTTGAAGTTGGCTTGTTTTATGGTTATGTGTGTGAGGTGTAGAAGGTTTTTAGGAGATAGGGAAGGTTTTTAGACTTAGGTTTCCATAGGGGGACATTTTTTAGGGTGGTGTGGCAGGAATTAGGGCTGTATTGGTGTATTTGGGTGAGGTTTATAGGGATGGCTGCCAAGAGTGGCCCATTTAATGATGCACACAGGAAACAGCTGGATATTTCAGGAAGCATTTGCATTTGGTTGAGGAATTGTAAGGTTTGTTGGAGGATTTGAAGCCATGTATGTGAGGTTGTTGTGGCGGAGGTTTGGGCAAGGTGATTGGAGAGGCTTTGCTCAGCGTGTGAAATGTTAATAGACACCTGGGTAAAGGTAGTGTTAACGAGGACATTATTTGTATTTCAATGGCGCCTATAGGGTATCGGGACCAGCCACTGTAGTATAGTTTGCCTTGGACTCCTGCTACCCATTTCATGTCCCAGGGGTCTGCAATATTTATGTAAAATTGCTGGAAACTGATGTAAAAGGTACCCTTATGAGGTGCTTTATTGTAAGCATCGTGTATCCTGCATGACTAATGGGGCATCCCCCGTATATGATGTTATAGTTGTTTTGGTTATAATAGCTTTTGGTTTGGGTGTATGGAAAGCAGGCATATGGCCTTGGGCCCTTTTTAACTGATTTTGGAGTAATGGGAATGGTTATAGGTTGGCTACAACCTGTTAATGGGCAGTTTGCTGTGCCAATTATGTGAGTGGTTGCTTTTCCATTTTGGGTAAAGGTTTCCCTGATTTGGAATTCCCAGATATAGGATTTGTTTTCAGTGGGGTTAGGAGGGTGAGCAGCACGAGTGATACAGACCCGAGTGGGCCCCAGAGGTTGGGTTAGAACGCCCACCGCCATTCCCTGCTTTTCATCAGTAAATAGAATAAACGGTTTGTCAGAATTTGGGAGGGCAAGAGGAGGTGACTAAAGAAAGGCACTGCGGAGGACCGAGAAGGTTTTGGATATGGTGGAGGGGTCATCAAGCGGACCTGCAGGTGTTGCTTTGGCTGCATGGTAGAGGGGCTTTGCTAGAACAGAAAATTAGGGACCCAGTGCCGGAAAAATTCCACAAAACCTAGAAAGGATAAAATTTGTTCAGCATTTTTCGGAGGCTGGAGTTCGCGGAGTGCTTGCTGCCTGTCAAGTGTGGCGGTATCTTTTTCCGCCAAGAAATTTAATAGGGTGGCCGTGGCTTCTGTGGAGGTGTCTTCAGAAGGGCTGCAAATTAATTATTTATTTATATATTGGAGAATAATATTGGGAGTTAGATTGCATTGTGTGCAAATATTGGCTAAAGCTTGGTTAAAGATGTGGGGGCTATTGCGAAACCGCTGAAGTAATATTGTTCACATAAGTTGATGGGCAGCTAAAGAGTCCAGGTTTTCCCAGGTAAAAGTGAATAGATTGTAACAGGCAGGGTCCAGAAGTATAGTAAAAAAGGCATTTTTGAGGTTCAGGACCATGTAGTGAGTAGTGTGAGGAGGTATGTGCGAGAGAAGAGTATATGGGTTGGGGACCACCGGGTGGATAGGAATAACAGCTTTATTAATTAGTTTGAGGTCCTGGACTAAATGGTAAGAATCATTAGGTTTTTTAACAGGTAAAATAGGAGTATTATATGGTGAATTAGTAGGTATAAGGAGTTTTTTCCCTTTGAGCCGGTTGATGATGGGTTGAAGTTCCCTTCGATGGGTTATGGAAATGGGGAATTGTGGCCAGGAGGGGAATGAGAACGGATTTTTTTTAGTTGGATGAGGGCAAGTTCATGATGGGAAGTTATTGTAGGGGTGGAGGTATCCTGCACTTTTGGGTTGATTAGGTGGGGTGGTAAGAGGTGGGAAGGATAGGGTCCTGGGCGGAGGTGGAGGCTATATGTAGAGGCTGTAGTAGATTTGCGGGAGGAGTTTTTGTCCAGTGTTGTGATACCCCTAACTTGGTGAGGATATCCTGCCCCAGTAGCGGGCTATGGGAAGAAGACATTACTAAGAAGGAATGTGTAATAGGATGTCCCTCTATTAAACACGTCAGTGGCTTAGTGGTTAAGGGGCGTGAAGGACGGCCATCTATGCCTGTAACCATGACCCGGGAAGGACAGAGTCGACCTGAATAGGAGGGGAGGACGGAAACGATAGCCCCCATGTTCACTAAAAATGATGTAGACTTACCCACTACCTTGATTGTTACCCTGGGCTCCGCGAGGATGATCAGGGTCGCTGAGGCCAGGCATTGTCAGTGGTCAGTGGCCAAACCCAGGACTGCCAGTGGTAGACTAGGGGTTGGAAGTACGGCTCCCCCACGGCCAGGCGCCAAAGGGCAGTCACTTTTCCAGTGTCCCTTTTTTCCACAGAGAGAGGGCATGGTCCCTTGGGCGGTTGAGGATTGGGGCACTGGTGGGACCATTGTCCGTCGAGGCCACATTTGAAGCACTTCCCTGGTGGTGGATTAGTCATTGCCGGCTTCTTCTCCATTGCAGTAGACCGCAGGGCCGCAATCAGGGATTGGGTTTGTAAATTTGCCTTTCGGCGGTCTCGGGACTCCTTTTCCACCCTTTCCAACTCATCACGTGTATTGAAAATTTTAAAGGCCAGGTTTACCAGGTCGCGAATAGGGGCCTGAGGACCATCCTCAATTTTTCTAAGTTTGCACCTTATGTCTGGGCCTGACTGGGATATAAAATGTGTGGCTAACACAGTTTTACAAGCCTCTGAGTCAGGGTCTAAGCAGGTGTGTTGAGAGAGGGCTTCTGTGAGTCGGTGTAGAAATGCTGCAAGGTTTTCTTCATGACCTTGGGTGATTTCCCTTAGTTAATGGAAGTTTACCATTTTATGTGAAGCTTTCTGCATACCTGCTGTGAGACATGTAAACATTTTATCCTGCCTAGTTCGCCCGTTTCTCCGTGCTGGAGTGTTAACCTGATATTCCCACCCTGGCTCTTGGTCTGGCACGGCCTCGGCTCCTACTGGCATGGTGTGGTCAGTTATATGGACCTGGTTGGCATGGGCCCTGGCTGCACTGAAAATATGGTCTCTTTCATCTGGGGTAGGGAAGAAGAACAGATTATATGAATGTTATGTCAGGTTAGATCGTAGGCATTAGCTAGATATTGAAATTCCTTAGTATAGAAAGTTGGGTCGCTGCAGAATGAACTTAGCCCTTTCTCAATATTAGAGAGGTCAGCTAGGAAGAAAGGGGTGTGTACTCGAACTAACCCCTCAGGTCCCGCAACTCTCCGTAGCGGACAGAGTAAAGAGTCCTTTGAGTGGATATGAAAGCTTATAGGTGAGTAGGGCAAGGCTGTTGCGGACAGTGGGGGACTGAATGGAGATGGAAGGGGAGGATAAGATGGCGGCAGGAGTGCTGCTGGGCAGTGGGAAGAGAGGAGGGGACAGATAAGATGGTGGCTGGAGTGCCGCTGAGATAGGCAGGGAAAGTGAGGGATAAGATGGTGGGTGAAGTGTGGCTGGAGCAGAAGGAGGAAGTAAGGGACAAAATGGTGGCTGAGGCTCCGCCAGACTAGAAGAAGAAGACAAGGGGCAAGATGGCATCTGAGGCGCCACGGGAGGAGAAGAAGAGGGTAAGGGACAAGATGGCATCTGAGGTGCTGCTGGAGGAGAAGAAGAAGATAAGGGGCAAGATGGCATCTGAGGCACGGCCAGAGGAGGAGAAGAAGATAAGGGGCAAGGTGGCGTCTGAGGCGCCGCCAGAGGAGGAGAAGAAGATAAGGGGCAAGGTGGCGTCTGAGACTCCGGAGAGAGAGAGGGATCGAGTGAGGGAGGAGGGGATTGTGTGGAAGGATCTCACGGAGACAGTGGTCACTTGAAAAAGGATGAGTCAGGGTTCAGAAAAGGAGAAAGTCTCATCAGAGGAGAGGGAGGGTTTGGGAGTTTCCTTGGCTAGGAGAACCTGAGCCGTGGAGCAAAGAGTACAAAAAGAGGGACGGGAGTGTAGGAGAAAAAAAGCCTGGACATAAGGAATTTCAGCCCATTTGTCATTCTTTTGGCAGAAATTACGGAGATCGTTAAAGAACTTAAAATTGAAAGTCCCCCCCTCAGGCCAATGAGAACCGTTATCCGATTGGTATTGTGGCCAAGCCTTTTTACAAAAGTGAGAGAGGCAGTTCGGCCGGATGTCTGGAAGTAAATTTAGTGTGGATAAGTTTGCCAGTAGGCAACTTAGAGGCGTAAGGGGTTGGATTTTAGAAAATTTATTGCCCATGCTGAAAGGTCTCACAGAACAAAGGAATGACTCTAAGAACAAAGGACTGGCCCAGGGGACTCTTTAAGGACTCTCTCAGCATCCGAACACTCTGAGAGAGTCCTTAAAGCTCTTATGAGTGGGTTTATAGTCCCCTTCTGATCTTGGACCCGAGTTTGGGAGGGAAACGAGAAGCGGGGCATCCCCACGACTTATCGAGTCCCAGAAAAAGGGTATGAGGCTTGCAGGTGTCCCTGTTCACCTCAGCCCTCTGGAGAGAACCTGACGTGAATTCGCGATTTTCGGAGAGTAAGTTATGGACAGGCTCTCTCCTTCTCGGAACTGCGAGACCCGGCAGCTGAGCTACGAGGGGAGGGACTTACCCAATCAGTGATGGATGTAGTGGCAGGCCAAAGGATCCTTGGTCTCTGGCTATGCGGAGGAAGAGCTAGAGGAAGCCGGGGTGCCCCTGGCTGGGCGGGCAGCACCCACGCTCCTCTCCCGGGTTTCCGGCACCAAGATGAAAGGTTTTAAGGTAATGAGGTATTTGAGAGAAAGGAAAGTAGACAAAATGATTGTAAATGAGCATGCTTTATTGGCTGTGCTCCAGGGAAGAGCTCACTGAACCCAAGGTGGAGTGAATTGAGTGTGCACATGGGCTTTGGAGAGTGCAGTTTTTAAGGGCAGGGGTTAGGTGATGACATGAAAGGAGTGGCACATTAAACAAAGGATTATTATGCTAGCGGGTTGAGCAGCGGGTGGTTAGATGTCTGTGAATAGATGTTTGCTGTGCAAAGACCTTGATTGTAACCGTTCACCTCCAGTTCTGGAGTGACTTCATGATTCCAGCCATAGAGCACTCCCTTATTCCCCAGACCTAGCAGTGATTTTTATTGTTATTTTTTATTTGGCAATTGTTAATACTCCAAAATAAGTCTGGACTTTGATAAGTAGTTTGTGGGAGGGGATTTTTGCAAGAGGAGAAAAGGACTATTGCAATAGAGGGAATGCTTTGACTATAAGACCTGTGTGCCAGTTTGAAAGGATTATGTACCCTAGAAAAGCCATGTTTTAATCCTGATCCATCTTGTGGAGGCAGCTGTTTCTTTTAATCCCTATTCAGTACTGTAGGTTGGAAATTTGATTAGATCATCTCCATGGAGATGTGACACACCCAATTGTGGGTATTAACGTTTGATTAGAGGGAGCTGTGACTCCACTCATTCCAGGTGGATCTTGGTTAGTTTACTAGAGTCCTTTAAAAGAAGAAACATTTTAGAAAAAACCTTAGAGCCAGGAGGGCTCAGGCAGCCAGAGACCTTTGGAGATGAAGCAGGAAAACGCCCCAGGGGAGCTTTATGAAACAAGAAGCCTGGAGAGAAAGCTAGCAGATGTCGCCATGTTTGCCATGTGCCTCTCCAGTTGAAAGAGAAACCCCGAATATCATTGGCCTTCTTGAACCAAGGTATCTTTCCCTGGATGTCTTTGATTGGACATTTCTATGACCTTGCATTAATTTGGACATTTTCACAGCCTTAGAACTGTAAACTTGTAACTTATTAAGTTCCCCGTTTAAAAGCTGTTCCATTTCAGGTGTACTGCATTCTAGCAGCTTGCAAACTAGAACAATCTGCAAGTGTCTCAAACGTCAGGCAGAAAAGGGCTTTTCTCTTATAGTGAGGAGTAAACAAACTTAGGAGGAGCTGGGTTTAAGAAAGTAGGATGAGTATAGCGTGTTAGGACAATACATCAGAGAATGTTTTAGCTTGAGATTGGCCTGGTGGAGCCATTAAAGAGGGGCTGTATCCTGTCTAAAATTATTTTCAATTGTGTCAGTTATTTGTCTTTAAATGAAATTTAATTCTTCTTGATTTGAATGTGTGGCTTAATTTGGAATACTTTATGAATTTTAAAACAATATTATAGTTAATCTAGCAGCAAAATAGATTAAATTAGTATAAACTTTCAGGTCTGTGGTATTTTCAAATGAAACAGACGTTATTTACATTAAAATTGCTCATGTATTATTTTAGGGATATCTCTAAGGGTACCTTAATTTGTGCATCATTTGTCGAAGATGTGGGGTCTGCATTCTTTTATTCTTTCAACACTGCTGTGCTAGTAGGGATGACTACATAACTGATACTCTCTTCCTGTTCCTTCATGTGTAAGGAAGGAACAGAAGGAAAAGAGCTAAACTGTGCCCTATCTTTCCCTCTGTTATCATTTTCAGTGTAAGTAGTTGGCTAATACAGGGAAGTAATATGGCCTTCTTGAACCAAGGTATCTTTCCCTGTATACCTTTGATTGGACTTGTTTTAATTGGGACATTTTCTCGGCCTTAGAACTGTAAACTACCAACTTATTAAATTCCCCTTTTTTCAAAGCCACTGTGTTTCTAGTATATTGCATTACAGCAGCTAGCAAACTAGAACACAGGGTGTTTATTATTAATATCATTTTTTATTTTTAGTCTCAGTCCACTAGAGGCAAACTTTATCTTATCTCAATTATATTTTGATAAGCGTAAGTAAAAGCACAAAATTAATACTGTATTGTCTTTATATCTGGCCTGGAAAATGTCCACATCAAGACATCATCCTGGTAATGTTTTTTTTTCCTGAAAACTAGCTGCTGGCAATCCTTGGCTTCTTTGTCATATAACAAGGCATGTGGTGCTATCTGCTGGTTTCTCCCTTCTCTTGTGGGGTTTGTTGATTTCAGCTTTTTTCTTCCATGGCTTTTTCTTTCTGTCTGAATTTTATTCTCTTATATAGGACTCTAGTAATAGGATTAAGACACATCTTGGTTGAGTTTGATAACACCTTAACTGAAATAGCCTCATCAAAAGGTATTACTTACCACAGGAACGATTTAAATATAAGAACATGTTTTTCTGGGCTACATACAGCTTCAAATGATCACAACAAGTAAACCACAAAGTTAGTAAAACAAGTTCCCCCAATATAATTCTTAAAACGTTTATGGGTCCATCAAAGCCATCTCCCATTCTGGAAACAAATGTGTCCAGGTAAGTATGTGCATCTTTGCAAGTTAGTAAAATACCTTATTCTTTTTTTAAATTTTTATTAAAAGAGTTGTAAGTTACAGAAAAATCATGCATAAAATACAAAGTTCCTATATGCTACCCTATTGTTAACACCTTTCATTAGCATGGTACATTTGTTGCAGTTCATAAAAAAACTTTTTATAATTATACTGTAATGTACTATAACTATTAATGATAGACTGTAGTCTGTCATTTACAGGAGAGATGCTGTTTGTGTTGTATAATCCTGTTTTATTTTGAAATTTTTATCATAGTGATACATATATAACCTAAAATTTTCCTTTAACCAACTCAAATATACAATCCTGTGCTATAATTATATTTACATTGTGCTGTCATCACCACCATCCAGTACCAAAACTTTATAAGCAGCCAAATTAAAAACTAGGTGCAGTGTAGTCATTAATTTCTCATCCCCTACTCCCACACCATTCCCTGGTAACCTGTCTTCTAAACTCTGACTTTATTAGTTTGCTTATTCTAATTATTTCTTATCAGTGAGGTTATAAAATATTTCTTCTCTCTGTCTGGCTTATTTCACTCAACATGATTTTCAATATTTGTTCATGTTTTTCCATGTGTGAGAACGTCATTCCTTTTTTCAGCTGAATATTATTCCATTGTATGTATAGACCACATTTTATTTATCCAGTTACTAGTTGATGGACACCTGGGTTGTTTCCATCTTTTGGTGTTGTGAATAATTATGATGCTATGAACATCAGTGTACAAATATCAGAGTCCCTGCTTTTAAATATTTTGGGTATACGCTTTGACATGGGATTGCTGTGTCATATGGTAATTTTATACTTACCTTTCTGAGGAACCACAAAACTGAATTCCACAGTGTCTGTGACATTTTATATTGCCATCAACGAGTGAACGTTCTTATTTTTCCACATCCTTTCCAATACCTGTAGTTTCCTGTTTGTTTAATAGCGGCCATTCTAGTAGGTGTGAAATGACATCTCATTGTAGCTTTGATTTGCATTTCCCTAGTAATTATTGAAGCTGAGCATCTTTTCATGTGCTTTTTTGCCATCTATAGTTCCTCTTTGGAAAAATGTCTCTTTATGTCTTTTGCCCATTTTGTAACTGGTTGTTTGTCTTTTTTTTAAATTATTAATTAAAGAAAAAAGAAATTAACACAACATTTAGAAATCATTCCATTCTACATATGCAATCAGTAATTCTAAACATCATCACATAGATGCATGATCATCATTTCTTAGTACATTTGCATCGATTTAGGAAAAGAACTAGCAAAACAACAGAAAACGATATAGAATGTTAATATAGAGAAAAAAATAAAAATAATAATAATAATAGTAAAAAAAAAAAGAAAAGGAAACAGAAAAGAAACACAAACAAACAAACAGACAGAGAAAAAAACCCTATAGCTCAGATGCAGCTTCATTCAGTGTTTTAACATGATTACTTTACAATTAGGTATTATTGTGCTGTCCATTTTTGAGTTTTTGTATCTAGTCCTGTTGCACAGTCTGTATCCCTTCAGCTCCAATTACCCATTATCTTACCCTGTTTATAAATCCTGCTGGACTCTGTTACCAATGACATATTCCAAGTTTATTCTCGAATGTCGATTCACATCATTGGGACCATACAGTATTTGTCTTTTAGTTTTTGTCTAGACTCACTCAGCATAATGTTCTCTAGGTCCATCCATGTTATTACATGCTTCATAATTTTATCCTGTCTTAAAGCTGCATAATATTCCATCGTATGTATATACCACAGTTTGTTTAGCCACTCGTCTGTTGATGGACATTTTGGCTGTTTCCATCTCTTTGCAATTGTAAATGACGCTGCTATAAACATTGGTGTGCAAATGTCCGTTTGAGTTTTTGCCCTTAATTCCTTTGAGTAGATTCCCAGCAATGGTATTGGTGGGTCGTATGGCAATTCTATATTCAGCTTTTTGAGGAACCGCCAAACTGCCTTCCACAGTGGTTGCACCATTTGACATTCCCACCAACATTGGATAAGTGTGCCTCTTTCACCGCATCCTCTCCAGCACTTGTCATTTTCTGTTTTGTTGATAATGGCCATTCTGGTGGGTGTGAGATGATATCTCATTGTGGTTTTGATTTGCATTCCTCTAATGGCCAGGGACATTGAGCATCTCTTCAAGTGCCTTTTGGCCATTTGTATTTCCTCCTCTGAGAGGTGTCTGTTCAAGTCTTTTTCCCATTTTGTAATTGGGTTGGCTGTCTTTTTGTTGTTAAGTTGAACAATCTCTTTATAAATTCTGGATACTAGACCTTTATCTGATATGTCGTTTCCAAATATTGATTCCCATTGTGTAGGCTGTCTTTCTACTTTCTTGATGAAGTTCTTTGATGCACAAAAGTGTTTAATTTTGAGGAGTTCCCATTTATTTATTTCCTTCTTCAGTGCTCTTGCTTTAGGTGTAAGGTCCATAAAACCGCCTCCAATTGTAAGATTCATAAGATATCTCCCTACATTTTCCTCTAACTGTTCTATGGTCTTAGACCTAATGTTTAGATCTTTGATCCATTTTGAGTTAACTTTTGTGTAGGGTGTGAGATATGGGTCGTCTTTCATTCTTTTGCATATGGATATCCAGTTCTCTAGGCACCATTTATTGAAGAGACTGTTCTGTCCCAGGTGAGTTGGCTTGACTGCCTTATCAAAGATCAAATGTCCATAGATGAGAGGGTCTATATCTGAGCACTCTATTCGATTCCATTGGTCGATATATCTATCTTTATGCCAATACCATGCTGTTTTGACCACTGTGGCTTCATAATATGCCTTAAAGTCAGGCAGTGCAAGACCTCCAGCTTCGTTTTTTTTCCTCAAGATGTTTTTAGCAATTCGGGGCACCCTGCCCTTCCAGATAAATTTGCTTATTGGTTTTTCTATTTCTGAAAAATAAGTTGTTGGGATTTTGATTGGTATTGCATTGAATCTGTAAATCAATTTAGGTAGGATTGACATCTTAACTATATTTAGTCTTCCAATCCATGAACACGGTATGCCCTTCCATCTATTTAGGTCTTCTGTGATTTCTTTTAACAGTTTTTTGTAGTTTTCTTTATATAGGTTTTTTGTCTCTTTAGTTAAATTTATTCCTAGGTATTTTATTCTTTTAGTTGCAATTGTAAATGGGATTCGTTTCTTGATTTCCCCCTTAGCTTGTTCATTGCTAGTGTATAGAAATGCTACAGATTTTTGAATGTTGATCTTGTAACCTGCTACTTTGCTGTACTCATTTATTAGCTCTAGTAGTATTGTTGTGGATTTTTCCGGGTTTTCGACGTATAGTATCATATCGTCTGCAAACAGTGATAGGTTTACTTCTTCCTTTCCAATTTTGATGGCTTGTATTTCTTTTTCTTGTCTAATTGCTCTGGCTAGAACCTCCAACACAATGTTGAATAATAGTGGTGATAGTGGACATCCTTGTCTTGTTCCTGATCTTAGGGGGAAAGTTTTCAATTTTTCCCCATTGAGGATGATATTAGCTGTGGGTTTTTCATATATTCCCTCTATCATTTTAAGGAAGTTCCCTTGTATTCCTATCTTTTGAAGTGTTTTCAACAGGAAAGGATGTTGAATCTTGTCAAATGCCTTCTCTGCATCAATTGAGATGATCATGTGATTTTTCTGCTTTGATTTGTTGATATGGTGTATTACATTAATTGATTTTCTTATGTTGAACCATCCTTGCATACCTGGAATTAATCCTACTTGGTCATGATGTATAATTCTTTTAATGTGTTGTTGGATACGATTTGCTAGAATTTTATTGAGGATTTTTGCATCTGTATTCATGAGAGAGATTGGTCTGTAGTTTTCTTTTTTTGTAATATCTTTGCCTGGTTTTGGTATGAGGATGATGTTGGGTTCATAGAATGAATTAGGTAGTTTTCCCTTCACTTCGATTTTTTTGAAGAGTTTGAGGAGAGTTGGTACTAATTCTTTCTGGAATGTTTGATAGAATTCACATGTGAAGCCGTCTGGTCCTGGACTTTTCTTTTTAGGAAGCTTTTGAATGACTGATTCAACTTTTTTACTTTGATTGGTTTGTTGAGGTCATCTATTTCTTCTTGAGTCAAAGTTGGTTGTTCATGTCTTTCCAGGAACCCGTCCATTTCATCTAAATTGTTGTATTTATTAGCGTAAAGTTGTTCATAGTATCCTGTTATTACCTCCTTTATTTCTGTGAGGTCAGTAGTTATGTCTTCTCTTCCATTTCTGATCTTATTTATTTGCATCCTCTCTCTTCTTCTTTTTGTCAATCTTGCTAAGGGCCCATCAATCTTATTGATTTTCTCATAGAACCAACTTCCGGTCTTATTGATTTTCTCTGTTGTTTTCATGTTTTCAATTTCATTTATTTCTGCTCTGATCTTTGTTATTTCTTTCCTTTTGCTTGCTTTGGGATTAGTTTGCTGTTCTTTCTCCAGTTCCTCCAAGTGGATAGTTAATTCCTGCATTTTTGCCTTTTCTTCTTTTCTGATATAGGCATTTAGGGCAATAAATTTCCCTCTTAGCACTGCCTTTGCTGCATCCCATAAGTTTTGATATGTTGTGTTTTCGTTTTCATTCGCCTCGAGGTATTTACTAATTTCTCTTGCAATTTCTTCTTTGACCCACTCGTTGTTTAAGAGTGTGTTGTTGAGCCTCCACGTATTTGTGAATTTTCTGGCACTCCGCCTATTATTGATTTCCAACTTCATTCCTTTATGATCCGAGAAAGTGTTGTGTATGATTTCAATCTTTTTAAATTTGTTAAGACTTGCTTTGTGACCCAGCATATGGTCTATCTTTGAGAATGATCCATGAGCACTTGAGAAAAAGGTGTATCCTGCTGTTGTGGGATGTAATGCCCTATAAATGTCTGTTAAGTCTAGCTCATTTATAGTAATATTCAGATTCTCTATTTCTTTATTGATCCTCTGTCTAGATGTTCTGTCCATTGATGAGAGTGGTGAATTGAAGTCTCCAACTATTATGGTATATGTGTCTATTTCCCTTTTCAGTGTTTGCAGTGTATTCCTCACGTATTTAGGGGCATTCCAGTTCGGTGCATAAATATTTATGATTGTTATGTCTTCTTGTTGAATTGTTCCTTTTATTAGTAGATAGTGTCCTTCTTTGTCTCTTTTAACTGTTTTACATGTGAAGTCTAATTTGTTGGATATTAGTATAGCCACTCCTGCTCTTTTCTGGTTGTTATTTGCATGAAATATCTTTTCTCAACCTTTCACTTTCAACCTATGTTTATCTTTGGGTCTAAGATGTGTTTCCTGTAGACAGCATATAGAAGGATCCTGTTTTTTAATCTATTCTGCCAGTCTATGTCTTTTGATTGGGGAATTCAGTCCATTAACATTTAGTGTTATTACTGTTTGGATAATATTTTCCTCTACCATTTTGCCTTTTGTATTATGTACATCATATCTGATTTTCCTTCTTTCTACACTCTTATCCATACCTCTCTCTTCTGTCCTTCGTATCTGACTCTAGTGCTCCCTTTAGTATTTCTTGCAGAGCTGGTCTCTTGGTCACAAATTCTCTCAGTGACTTTTTGTCTGAGAATGTTTTAATTTCTCCCTCATTTTTGAAGGACAATTTTGCTGGATATAGGAGTCTTGGTTGGCAGTTTTTCTCTTTTAGTAATTTAAATATATCATCCCACTGTCTTCTAGCTTCCATGGTTTCTGCTGAGAAATCTACACACAGTCTTATTGGGTTTCCCTTGTATGTGATGGATTGTTTTTCTCTTGCTGCTTTCAAAATCCTCTCTTTCTCTTTGACCTCTGACATTCTAACTAGTAAGTGTCTTGGAGAACGCCTATTTGGGTCTATTCTCTTTCGGGTGTGCTGCACTACTTGGATCTGTAATTTTAGGTCTTTCATAAGAGTTGGGAAATTTTCAGTGATAATTTCTTCCATTATTTTTTCTCCTCCGTTTCCCTTCTCTTCTCCTTCTGGGACATCCACAACACGTATATTTGTGCGCTTCATATTGTCCTTCAGTTCCCTGATCCCGTGTTCTAATTTTTCCATTCTTCTCCCGATAGTTTCTGTTTCTTTTTGGAATTCAGATGTTCCATCCTCCAAATCACTAATTCTATCTTCTGTCTCTTTAAATCTATCATTGTAGGTATGCATTGTTTTTTCCATCTTTTCTACTTTTTCCTTCACTTCCATAAGTTCTGCGAATTGTTTTTTCAGTTTTTCTATTTCTTCTTTTTGTTCAGCCCATGTCTTCTTCATGTCCTCCCTCAATTTATCAATTTCGTTTTTGAAGAGGTTTTCCAGTTCTGTTCGTATATTCAGCATTAGTTGTCTCAGCTCCTGTATCTCATTTGAACTATTGGTTTGTTTCTTTGACTGGGCCATATTTTCAATCTTCTGAGCATGATCCGTTATCTTCTGCTGGTGTCTGGGCATTTAGTCAGATTTCCCTGGGTGTTGGACCCAACAGGTTGAAAGATTTTTCTGTGAAATCTCTGGGTTCTGTTTTTCTTATCCTGCCCAGTAGGTGGCACTCGTGGCACTCATTTGTCTGCGGGTCCCACCAGTAAAAGGTGCTGTGGGTCCTTTAACTTTGGAAAACTCTCGCCATGGGGGAGGTTCGCCAGCCGAAGCGTCTTAGAGGAGTGCCAATCCGAATCTCCCAGCTGGCCCAGGGATCTGAATGCTGGGAGGGTCGCCGGCCATTGCAGCGTGGGAGAGCACCCTTCCGAATCTTCTAGCTGGCCCCGGGTGCCAAGCGTGGCGGGAGGGCGCCAGCCGCCGCGTCCCGGGGGAGTTCACCCTTCCCAGCCGGACCGGGAAGCCACGTGTTTGGAAGGGACCCTGGTCACCGTTCTCTGCGGCCTGGGAATCTCCGATCCAATTCTCCCAGCTGGTCCGGGGGGCCGCGCGTGGTGGGGGCGTCAGCCGCTGCGGCTTGAGGGGACCCTGTGGCTCCTTTATTAATTCCCCTATTGGTGTTTGGTTGGACCCTGTCCCTGCCACTTTTGGAAAATCCCTCCTCTCCCTGGAGGGGTGTCGGTCACTGGCCGCCGCGGCCCGGGAATTCGCCACCGGACCAGGGAGCTGCCCGTGGGGGAGGGGCATCGGTCGCTGGCCGCAGCGGCCTGGGGAATTCGCCGCCGGTCCAGGAAGCCACTCGCAGGGGAGGGGCGTTGGTCGCTGGCCGTAGCGGCCCAGGAAATTCGCCACTGGACCAGAAAGCCGCCCGCGGGGGAGGGGCGTCGGTTGCCAGCCTCAGCGGCCCGGGGAATTTGCCGCCGGTCCAGGAAGCCGCCCACAAAAGAGGGGCACCGGCCACTGCGGCTTGGGAAATTTGCCTCTCCGAGACTCTCAGCCGGCCCGGGAAGGAGGGAGGGAGGTTCTCTGGCCGCCACAGCTGCCGCGGCTCGGGGAATTGCGCACCGCTCGGGGATCTCACCGCAGCAGAGTCTCTCAGTCAGTCTAGGTAGTACAGAGTGGGGTACGCTGTGTGTCCATTCCCTGCCATGGCCCCTGGAGCTGTTATGCACTGTTTCTGTTCACCTAGTAGTTGCCCTGGAGGAGGAACTAAGACGGGCGCACCTTACTAAGCCGCCATCTTGGCCCCCCTAATCTTGTTTTTTTTGGGAGATTCTTGTTACTGGTGAAATCTCTTCCTGTTTTTGATCTGTTGAAGTCTCCTATTTCTTCTTGAGTCAGTTTGGGTAATTTGTATGTTTCTAGGAATTTGTCAGTTTTGTCTCGGTTATCAAATTTGTTTGCATACCATTGTTCATAGTATCTTCTTGTAATCCTTTTTATTTCGTTTGCATCAGTATTAATGTCCCCACTCTTGTTTCTGAGTTCTGGTATTATTGTCCTTTCTCTTTGTATTTCAGTCTAGTTAAAGCTTTCTTGATTTTATTGATCTTTTCAAGAACCAAGTTTTGGTTTTCTTGATTCTCTATAGTTTTTTTAAATTTTTTTAATTCTCTACTCTCTATGTATCCACTCTAATTTTTGTTATTTCCTTCATTCATATCACTTTTGGTTTGTTTTGTCATTCTTTTACTAGTTCATCCAGCTGTGCGGTTTGATTTCTGATTTGAGACCTTTTTTGGGTAAGCATTTAGAGCAATAAATTTCTCTCTTAGCATTTCCTTTGATGTATCCAATATAGTTTGATATGTTTTCATTTTCATTCACTTTAAGATATACCCTACTCTCCTTTGTGATTTATTCTTTGGCTCATTGGTTATTTGAGTGTTTTGCTTAATTTCCACATATTTCTGAGCTTTCCAGGTCTCCGTCTTTTATTGATTTCTAATTTCATTCCATTGTGGTTAGAGAAGACGCATTGTATGATTTCAGTATTTTTTATTATATATTTATTTAAATTTGGTTTTGACCTAACATGTGGTCAATCCTAGTGAGTGACCCATGTGTACTAGAGAAGAATATGTATTTTGCTGTTGTTGGATGAAACTCTATATATGTCTGTTAGGTATGTTTGGTTTATATTATGGTTCAAGTCCTTTGTTTCATCTTTGTTGTTTTCTGTAGATATTCTGTCATTAAAAAAAAACTTGTTATAAACGAACAGTAATACAAACATTCTTGACATGGTTACAATCAGTGGTTCATGATATCATCACACAGTTGTGTATTCATCACCATGATCAATGTTTTTAACATTTGCATCTCTCCAGAAAACGAAAGAGAATAGAAAAGACTCATACATGCCATACCTCTTACCACTCCCGTTCATTGATCACTAGTATTTCAGTCTCCTCAATTATTTTAACCTTTGTTCCCACTATTATTTATTTTTTTTTCCATATGTATTTTTTACTCATCTGTCCATACTGTAGATAAAAGGAACATCAGACACAAGGTTTTCACAATCATAGTCACATTGCAAAAATTATATTATACAGTCATCTGCAAGAAACATGGCTACTGGAACACAGCTCTACAGTTTAAGGCACTTCCCTCTAGCCACTCTAATACATCATAAACTAAAAAGGGGATATCTATATAATGCATAAGAATAACCTCCAGGATAACCTCTCAACTCTGTTTGAAATCTCAGCCACTGACACTTTATTTTGTCTCATTTCTCTCTTCCCCCTTTCGGTCGAGAAGGCTTTCTCAGTCACTTGTTGCTGAGTCCCAGCTCATTGTAGGATTTCTGTCCCATGTTGCCAGGGAGGTTTACACCCCTGGGAGTCATATCTCATGTAGAGAGGGGGAGGGCAGTGTTTTGCTTGCCATGTTGGCTGAGAGAGAGAGAGAGAGAGAGAGAGAGAGAGAGAGAGAGAGAGAGAGAGAGAGAGAGAGACCGAGAGAGAGAGAGAGAGACCGAGAGACCACATCTGAGCAACAAAAGAGGTTCTCTGGGGGTGACTCTTAGGGCTAATTTTAAGTAGGCTTATCCTGTCCTTTGTGGGAATAAGTTTCATAGGAGCAAACCCCACAGTTGAGGGGGCTCGGCCTATTGATTTGATTGTCCTCACTGCTTGTGAGAATGTTCTATCATTTTTTGAATGTTGCTATTGAAGTCTCCCAGTATTAATGTAAAATTAAGTCTGTCTTCAAATTTGTCCATACTTGCTTCATATATTTTGGGGCTCTGCTGTTAAGTGCATGTTTTAGTCAGGGATCTCTAGACAAACAGAACTGACAGGAAGTGTATGTGTGTGTGTGTGTATGTGTACATATTTAAATATTAAGAGATTTAGTACTACAAGTGGCTCATGTAACCATGGGGATTGGGAAGTCCAGATTCTGTTGAGCAGGATGCAGGTTAACTCTGATGAAGGATTTGATGAATGTCCCAAGAGAAACTCTCTGGCTGAGGTAGAGATAGACATTCTTCTTTGTGAAAGCCAAAATCATCACTTCTCCCTTTAGGGCTTTTACTGATTGGATTAGACATTTCTCATTAATGAAGGCTATCTGACTACTTTGTTAATTGCAGATGTGATCAGCCATAGGCGCAATCTCTTGGCTAATGATATAATTCTATGAAATGCCATCACAGTACCAATATCAATTGCTTCACCATGCAACTAGACACCATAACTCAACCAAGTTGACACATGAACTTAACCAACGCAGTGCATGTGTATTTATATTTGTAATATCTACTTGTTGAATTGACCCCTTTTGTATATTGTTCTTTATCATGCCTTGTAACGGATTTCTACTTTTAAGTGTTTTTTTATCTGATACTAGTATAGTCACTCCAGCTCTTTTTGGGTTAGTAATTACCTGGAATGCATATTTTAATCCTTTTACTTCCAACCTTCTTGTGTCTTTGAGTTTAATTTGAATATCTGGTAAAGAGCATATAGTGAGGTCATGCTTTTATATCTCTTTTACCTCTTTACCTTTTTATTGGAGAGTTTAGTTTTTCATTTACATTAACATTTAAAAAAATTTTTTAAAAAAATTTTGAAGTAATTTCAAACATAGAGGAAAGTTGAAAAAATAATACAAACCCAAACAGAGATCTCCAGCATATCCCACATTACCCTGGATACCCAAATCCACCAATTCTAACATTTTCCCACCTTTGTCATATCACTGTATCTACTCCTTTGTCTTCTATATGTCTGTCTGTTTTAATATTTGACAGCAGGTTGCGCACATCCTATTCCTTGAACACATAATACTTTCATGTATATTTCATATAAATTATGATATTCACTTGTACAGTCAACTCTGGTGCAGTGACTATCTTCAAGAACTGTAACATTGTTATAAATCTTACACTCTATATTCTAAGTTTTTCTTTCATCCCAGTGATGTCCTATTAAGCCTTTTCTCCTTTATTCTTTATCCCATATAGTACCATGTGTGGCATTTAAGTATCATTTTCTCTTTATAATTTCTTGTTTGTTGTTGTTTTTTTAATGTGGAAATGTATGTACAACATAATTTTTTCTCATACCATCCTCTCCAAGTGGTGATGAGGGATGGTAACCACTGTGTGAAGAGAACAGTTTACAGTTCATTTCCCTTGGATGCTGCACAGTGTTCTGCTGGGCTCAGGAATTTCAAAATAATTGATTTCAGACAGTTCCTGTCTGTTTAGTACTTTTCTGGTAGAGGGACTGAACTTCCTACTTCATTATCTTCTTACAATTTCCTCCTCCCTCATTTTTTAAAAAAGTATTTTTATTATAAACAATGCACTGACATACCAGCATTCTTGACATACAGTCATTCTTGATATACAAATATTCTTGAACTGGTTACAATCAGTGGCTCACAATATCATCACATAGTTGTGTATTCATCACCATAATCATTTTTTTTTTACATTTGCATCTCTCCAGAAAAAGAAAAAAGAAAAAACTCATATGTTCATACCCCTCACCACTCCCTTTCTTTGACCACTAGTATCTTAATCTACTCAGTTAATTTTGACCTTTATTCCCATTATTATTTATTTTTATCCATATTTTCTACTCATCTGTCCATACTGTAGATAAAAGGAGCATCAGACACAAGGTGTTCACAATCACAGTCACATTGCAAAAACTATATCATTATATAATCATCTTTAAGAAACATGTCTACTGGAACACAGCTCTAGAGGTTCAGGCACTTACCTCTAGCCACTCTAATTACACCATAAACTAAAAAGAGGATATCTGTATAATGCGTTAAGAATAACCTCCAGTATAAGCTCTTGACTGTTTGGAATCTCTCAGCCACTCACACTTTATTTTGTCTCATTTCTCTCTTCCCACTTTCAGTTGAGAAGGGTTTCTCAGTCCCTTGATGCTGAGTCCCAGCTCATTCTAGGATTTCTGTCCCACATTGCCAGGGAGGTTTAAACCATGGAAGTCATGTCCCATGTAGAGAGGGCAGTGAGTTTGCTTGCTGTGTCTCCTCCCTCATTTTTGAAAGACTTTTTTTTTTTTTTTTCAAATAGAGAAATCTCATTCCCTCTTCCTTCTTGCCTCCATGGTTTTCGGTGAGAAATCGGCACTTAATCTTATTTGGGCTCCCTTGTATCTTTTACATTGCTTCTCTCTTGTGACTCTCTGAATTCTCTATTTTTGCCATTCAAAAATTTGATTATAACATAGTGCTGTGTGTGTCTGTCCATTTATTTTACCTGTTTGAGGTTTATGGAATATCTTTAATGTATGTATTCGTCTCATTAAATCTGGGAAGTTTCAGCCTTTACTTCTTTGAATATTCTCTCTTCTTTTTCCTATCTTCTCTTTCTGGGATTCCCACCAATGTGCATGGTGTCCCATAGTTTCCTCAGTATTTGTATATTTTTCTTCTTTCTGCTCCTTATGCTGATTTCAGTTGTCATATCTTCATGTTCATTTATTCTTTCTTCTGCCAGCTTTATTCTGCTGTTGAACCTTTCTAGATAGTTTTTTTTTGGGGGGGGGGGGAGTGTGCATGGTCCAGGAATTGAACCCAGGTCTCCCACATGAAAGGCAACCTTCTAGATAGTTTTAAATTTCTTTTACTGTGATCTTCAGCTCTGTTTGCTGCCTTTTAATAATTTCCATATCTGTATTGGCTTTTGTTCACCTGTTGTTTTCCTTATTTCCTTTGGTTCTTTGTCTGTATTTTTGTTTGGCTTTTTAGCATATTTAGGACAATTTTTTAAATGCCTTTGTTTGAAATGTCCAGGGTCTGGTCTGCCTTACTGATAACTTCTAATGCTTTAATCTTTTTTTCTTGGTCCATTCCCTTCCTGATTCTTTGTATCTTTTGTTGATACCTGGGCATTTTGATATTTTAATGTGTCTCACTAAAATTTAGTCTCTGAGGTGGTTCCTTAAGTTTGTATCCTGCTAGAGTTATGAAGAGCTTTCCTTGAATTTCAGGACCTAACCACAAAAAAATGGAAGGAAAAAACAAACCACTCCTTTTCTGAACTGTGCAGATTGACCTGTGTGGGTGCTCTCTTTCTGATCCAACCTATATAAAAAATTAACTCTAGCCAACATGTTGAACTTTCCTGGTCTTTTTGTGCATGCATTTTGCTTTCGGCATGTGTATTTGGCCCCAGAATTCCCCTATTCGTATAGATAAGAATATCCCCTCATCCATAGGAAACAATTCCCTCATAGTCCATTAACTGTTTGGAGCTGTTGTGTACCCCAGAAAAGGCAATGTTCTTTTAATCCATTTGTGTGGGTGCAGACTTATTGTGGGTTGGACCTTTTGGTTCAGTTGGAGTGTGACCAACCCAACTTACCTTGGTTCTTAATCTCTTACTGGAGTCCTTTATTAGAGAATAAGAGGCAAAAATACAAAGAGAGACATTTTAGACAGAAATAACCCTGGAGAAGCAAGCAAGGACCCATAAGAGTTGAGAGAGAGCCACTGGAATCAGAAGCTGAAAGCAATGGAACCTGAGAGCAAAAGACCAGCAGAGGCTGGCCATATGCCTTCTCATCTGACAGATGAGCCTCAGAAGCCAGCAGCCTTTCTTCAGAGAAGGTATCTTCATCTTGATGCCTAAATTTGGACATTTTTATGGCCTTAGAACTGTAAATTTGTAAACTAATAAATTCCCATTGTAAAAGCCAACCCATTTCTGGTATGTTGCAATCCAGTGGATTTAGCAAACCAAAACAGTCCCTGGTACTGCATCGGATCCTGTTGCCAGCAATCCCTTGTCCCAGGCAGAACAACCTGACTGCTCTCACACAGCATGCTGTAGGAGAGCTCTGTGTGCCTTTTTCTACAAGCAGAACAAGTTCTGGGACATGAGTTCCTCCTGCCATCACCAGACAGACTGCCATCCATATACTCTCCCAGTGTGTGCACAAGGATTACTCTGCTCCCTCCGAAACCAGAACAAGTGATCCATCCTGGGAGCACAGGCCATGCAGGTAAGGAGTGGGGAAGGGTCAGTCAGTGTAGGCTGAGATCTTACCACTTTTAAGTAGTCTTTTCTTGATTCAGTACTCCCTCTTTCACTCAGGCCTTTTAAGTGTTTTCTGAATGTTTGAGAAAGATGTTTCTGCCAGTTCTTACTCTTTTTTTTAATAGCTTCTGTGGAATGATGGAGTTCTGAAGCTACTCAGCTCACCATTTTCATCTTCTTTTTACATTTAAAGTAACTATTGATAATACAGATCTTCTGCAGTTTTACTTTGTTCTTTGTACCTGTTGTTCTAGTTTGTAAGCTGCTAGAATGTGATATACCAGAAATGGGACAGCTTTTAAAAAAGGGAAATTTATTAAGTTGCAAGTTTAAAGTTCTAAGGCTGTGAAAATGTCCAGATTAAGTCAGGGCTATAAAAATGTCCAAATTAAGGCATCTAGGGAAAGATACCTGTTCTAGTTTGCTAGCTGCCAGAATGCAACACACCAGAGATGGATTGGCTTTTAATAAAAGGGGATTTATTTTGTTGGTTCTTCAGAGGAAAGGCAGCTAACTTTCTACTGAGGTTCTTTCTTACGTGGAAGGCACAGGATGGTCTCTGCTGGTCTTCTCTCCAGGCCCCTGGGTTCCAGCAACTTTCCACGGGGTGACTTCTTTCTGCATCTCCAAAGGCCTGGGCTGAGCTGCAAGTGCTGAGATGAGGAATGCCCAGCTGCTTAGGCTGTGCTACATTGCGTTCTCTCATTTAAGCACCAGCCAATTAAGTCAAACGTCACTCATTGCAGCAGACACGCCTCCTAGCTGACTGCAGATGTAATTAGCAACAGATGAGGTTCATGTACCATTGGCTTATGTCCGCAGCAACAAGACTAGGTATGCTCACTTGGCCAAGTTGACAACTGAATCTAACTAACACAATACCCTAGTTCAGGAAGGCCAATGTTTAGGGTTTCTCTCTCAGCTGGAAAGGCACAGGGAGATGTCTACTAGCTTTCTTTCTGGGCTTCTTCAGTGGCTTCCTGGGTATTTTTTTCCTTCATATCCAGCAGTGTCTGGCTATGTGGGCTCTGTTGCATTTGGTGACTCTAAAGCTTTTTCCAAAGTGGTTCCCTCTTAAAGAACTCCAGTAAGCAAACCCACCTTGAATGGGTGGAGACACATCTCCATGGAAGCCATGTAATCAAAAGTTACCACCCACAACTGGGTGGGCCATATCTCCATGGAAACAATCATAAAGATCCCACACAGCAGTACTGAATGAGGATTAAAGGGCATGGCTTTTCTGGGGTGTATAATAAATTCAAACTGGCACACCTGTTGCACCTTTTTTGGTCCCTTAATTATTTGTCAGTGTGTTTTGTTCCTATTGATTTCTTTTATGTCCTTTGTAATTTCTTTCTGTATGCATTTTTTTCAGATATTTCTTTGTGACTACTATGGGCCTTAAGTTTAACATCCAAAATCTATAACAATCACTTATGATTTGATACCAACTTAACCTCACTAGCATACTCAATCACTGTTCCTATATATCCCTCTGTCCCTATACATTTTTGTTGTACTCATAGCAAATTATATCTTTATACATTATATGTCCAAAGGCATATACTTAATATTAATTTTTATGTATCTGCATTTTTTAACCTGTAAAAAGTTTGTGGGGTTACATACCAAAGATATAAATCAATATCTCTAATGTTTATAATTACCTATATTGTTTACCTAATATTTTTATTTCTTTCTGCCACAATCTGATGTGATATCTTTAGCATTGCTTAGAGGGCAGGGCTAGTGTTGACCAAACACACTCAGCATTTGTGTCTGGAAATGTCTTAATCTCTACCTCATATTGAAAGACAAACTGGCTAAATATAAAATTATTGGCATACAATTGTTTCTTTTAGCACTTTCAGTATTTGTCTCACTGTCTTCTTACTTCCATGGTTTTTGATCAGAAATTGGCATTTTATCTTGTTGGGACTTTCTTGTAACTTTATCTTATTGCCACTTTCCTCTTATAACCCTCAGAACTCTCTCCCTTGGTGTTCAAGAGTTTGACTATTACATATTTTGTTTCAATTTGAGTTCATTCTATTTTGGGTTTGTTGGGATTCTTGAACACGTATATTCGTGTCTTTCATTAAATTGGGGAATTTTTGTGTCATTATTTCTTTGAATGTTCTTTTTGCCCCCTTCTCTCTTTCTTCTCTTTTTGGGATGCCCGCAATATGTATGTATGTATGTATGCTTGATGGTGTCCTGCAGGTGTCCTGCAGGTCTTTTAGTCTGTGTTCTTTTTTATTCTTTTTTCTTTCTTCTTCACTTGAATGTCTCAATTTTCTTAAGTTTCATTGATTCTTTCTTCTTTCTGCCTGCTGCAATACTGTTGAAACTCTCTGGGGAAGTTATTATTTCAGTTATTGTGGTCTTTAACCCCTATATTCCTTGTTTGGTTCCTTTAAAAAATTTCTTTCTGTTTATTAAATTTGTTGAAATTCTCATATTGTTCATTCATCATTTTCTTTATATCCTTTAATTTTTTCCCTGTGTTTTCTTATATCTCTTTTATCATATTGGGAGTCATTTTTTAAAGGTCTTTCTCAGGTATGTTCAGTGGCTGGTCTTTTTCATTGATGGTTTCTGAACTTTTAGGTTGTTCCTTGGGTTGGCTGTCATTTTCTGCTTCTTTGTCTTACAATCATTTGTGGCTCACTGTCCATTTTAGCATTTTAAAGTGTTAGCTATTTGATTTATTCTCTGAGCTATCTGTTTCTTAAGTTCATATCCAGTTAGTGATAGAACAGAGATTTCCTTGAGTGCTAACAGAAACAAGCAAATCAATGTAAAAAAAAAAACAAACAAAAAAACCCAGACACACCTTTAACAGATTTTATAAATTGGCTCTTTGTTGGCTGGTGCTCTTTTAGAGTTTAACCCTGTTATCCAGAGGTGAATGCGACATCTAGTGTCCTGTCTTTTCTTAGCCTGTGTCTTGTTTTGACCTTGTATTTACTCATGACCTTAGAACGTCCCCCATTTACAGGAGTCCCAGTGACCCTTCTACTCTTTATGAAATAGACTCCTCCTCCCCCCACCCCTGCCCCCTGGGGTACTCTATTTTTATGTCCTGAGGTTCGCAGTCCTTTTGCCCAGGCTGCTTCAATTTGATTGTTTCTTACACTGCATTAGCTATCTGCATGTTCCTTCTGCCTGGTAGGTTCTCTGAGGGCAAGCTTATAAGGTGTGTCTGAATTCAGTTTTTCAGGGTTCCACCTGATAGATAGGCATCAACATGCAGACCTCCCAGTATAGGCATAGTGGTAACCCTTCTTCCTCTGGAACAGTGCCAGTGTCCCACAATTAAAGTGTAGGCTGACGGCACAGTTGCCAATGTGTAGTGGTGAGTGAAGGGTTTGTCATGATGTTATGAACGTTTCCTATTCGTTCTAAACTGTCTTTTCCTTGTTCGACATTCACCCATTCATTGCAGCCTATTACCTGTTTTTTTCAGAGCTCTGTGGAACAAGGCTCTGTCAGTTTTTGCTCATTGATCAGAGATTCTATACGATCTGAGTCCTGTAAACTCTTGTGCCTCCATCATGGCTCACCTCCCTCTGTGGAACTGTAAAGTTTCAGATGTGGTCTTCAGCTTTGTTAGTTTCTTTTTTATAATTTCTATTTATTGAAATTCTTTTTTTGTCCATGTTTTATTTTCTTAATGTCCTTTTGTTCTTTATCCCTGCTTTCTTTTTAAAGGTCTTTGAGCATATTAAAGATCATGTTTTTAAGATCTTTGTCTATCATGTCCAGAGTCTGGACTTATTCATTGACTACGTCTTTTGTTTTATCTTCTTTTTGGTGGTCCATCATTTCATTTCCTCTTTTTGTATTTGTCTTATGATCTGTTTCACATTTTATATCTTTAATATTTTTCTGTTAACTCTGGAATTTAGTTCCTGAGCTATTTGTTCCTTAAGTTTGTATCCAGCTAGTGATGTGACAGAGTTTTGAGAGTCAAGATCTAACAAAAACAAACCTCTCACAAAAAACAGCTTTCATAGTCTGCAAATTGGATCTGTGTTGGCTGATACTCTCCTTTAGATCTTAGTTGTCCTGCCCAGAAGATCATCCTGCAGCTTAAGTTCTTATCTTGTACAATTTTCTTCTTTATTCTTAGCACTTGAGCCACCTATGTTCTTCAATTTCCTTGAACAAGCTGTACTCACATTAGAACATTTGCATTTTGTCCCTCTAGTTTAACTCTTTCTCCATTTCCCTCTACTTTCTCCTGGATAGTACCTGTTCTTTTTTGAGACTTCGGCTTAAAAGTCATATTCTCAGTGAGACCTTCCCTGATTCAGAAGAACTACCACAAGTGTATCATTTTTTGCAATTATAATTTATCACAATGGTAACTAAATAATTAATTGAGTAATTCTTCTATGGAATATATGCTCCATGAAGACAAGAACTTTATCTTGGTCATTCCTGAAATTCCAGATCCTTGGACAGTTGTTTTGTTGAAAGGTGTTCAATAAGTATTGAGTGAAGAATGAATTATTCCTGTTGATTCACAGAGATGTCACTTACCTCTTTTTTCTTTAGTGATAATTCTAAAATGAATAGGTTAAACTTTTTGATTCAAGAGGTTTAGTGTATTGCATTCTATGGAAGGTCCCTTAAGGATTTATAATCTCCTTGTTCTAGGTGGTCTGGGGTTATAGCCTCACATGGCTGCTTTAAACCAGTCATTTCTTTGATAACTCTTGCTTATCTTAAAAATAAATGAGCATTTTGCTATCTATTAGAATTGCTTACCAGGGAGTAAAATATAAAATAGCCACTCTTCTGATTAAACATTTCAAATTATTTCAACCATTCATTATTTAACATTGTTTCAAGTCCACTTGGTAGCCTGTTCACATCACTGCTACAGCTTCGTATTATCTATATTACATGGTTCGAGAATTGAACAAAGTTCTTCAAGAATTGTCAGTACAAAGACATATTAAATGATTAGATGGGCAAGGTATGATGAGGCAAAAAGCTGGAGTTGCTTGAATTTATTAGAGTCTTCCTTTTGAAATTGATATAGGTGTAGTGAAAATAAATATTTTAAATTGATCTATTTTTAAGAAATAAGGTAAAATAAAATTGCTGTCATTGCCTATTTAGGCTTAAAACAGTAGATGATGTACTATTGCACTGTTAGTTTTAATAATGTTTTTTTGAATCATTAAATGTTAAAGCAAATCACAATTTCAATAGAGAAATTGTCTTTTAATGAGATGTGCGGATGCATATTATACAGCACAGATGGGTTATGAGGAATCTAACAACTGTACTTGAATGTGACTACAAGTGAGGCATACCAGACAGAATTCTGAAGAAAATCCCAGTTTAAGTAAAAACAGGCTTTACTTTCTAACATATATTTGAAAATGATTACGCAATTTTTTTTTAACTTATGAGATTTACTACCATAATTGTTTGAAAAGCTAAAATTTGGAATTCCTGGAGGTTTTCATGTCTTACAGTTTGCAATGAATTAATGTATTATACTTTGTTTAGTGCTGTATGTATTAATTATTTATGTATATAACAGGCAACTCAAAGTTATGTTGACGAATGTCCTATGGACGGATTTAGGACGAAAATTCAGAAAGATTCTACCTAGAAACGATGCTAATTTATGTGACGCCAGCAAGGTGCAATCAGACTCATTGCCTTCGACATCTGTTGACAGCCTAGAGACATGTCAAAATTTAGAATCTCTTCATCAAAGCCTTAATTTATCTGAAAGGTATGTTGTTCAGTATTGATTTTGTTCAACTTACCACATTTGAAATAAGTCCAAATTGCTTAAAAATAAAATTGTTGGAATTGTCCTTAGAAGATCTGCATATACAGGTGCCTCCCACCTAAGAAAACCTTAGATCTGACAGTCTCATGTTACAGTTAGAGGACGGTTCTGTGCTTTAGTAAACAGATTGATATGAAATTTTTTTAAGAAAACAAATATCCCTAGTACATTTATCTATTTAATTTATAATATTTTGATCCATGTATAAATTTTTTAGAAATTAATTTATGATATAAAATGAAGGTATATGTATAGCTATTTCTTATTTTATGCATCTTTACCTTGCCATTTAAATATTATGTAATCTAGGTCCTTGCCATCTTTAACACTATGAGATTTATTTTATTTTACATGCATTTTTAAAAAGCAGATGATACTGAAATATGTCCCCCAGGTTTTTAATTTTAAGTATTTAGTTTAATTTTATGAACAAGACCAATTCAGCTTTTATTTTTTAAAAGAATAATATCTGGACTTGGGGCTGAATACTAGGATTTAGCTTTGGTAATTTGTGATCTGTAACAAAAAAATTTTCACAGCATATATTTATATATATATAGTTTTAGCTCTTAAGTGTATATTTTTGTGGAGAGGTATTTTGCTTTCAATCAGAATAACCTGCTATTCAGTAGACAGTACTTTGACTATATGGTCTGTAATCTGAATGAAATATATAAGTGCTTTAAGCTAACTCCCACATAAAAACTGCTTTCACCACATTATTTTAAATATAAAAGTAGAATTCAAACATCTGAACATAATATGCATTAATTTTTATAAAGGATGCTTCTTTAAAAAAGGGTAAAAATCTTGAAGTCTAAAGTTTAATGAGACCTTCCTTACTACATCATACTTGATGTAAATTTAACTCTTTATGAATCTTGGAGCCAGACAATTTAGCATCGGTAATTTATGAAGCGGTTTGCTTTTATTCTACTGGTGTCCAGCAGTTTTACTACTTAGCACAGGTAAACTATTCCCTTGCTATGCTGACAGAAAGGAATGATCCTTCCAAATCCATTGACTCTTTTGAAAGGAAGCCTTAATTCTCTTTTCTGGAAATGGTAGAAAGAAAATGCATTATCCAAATGACAAGCATACCAGTCCCATCACTCTATAACTGTACTTTTTCAGTTAGAACAGTGTGGAATTCCATTCTTTCAGAAGAATGGTTTTTCCCACCAGTAATTGCTAATAGCTAGATTCTGTGTTACTTGAAATTTAATGTAATATGAAGAGTCCCAATAAGATTCTACATGTTTTTTTCTCTGTTCACTTCCTGGGGTGAACTACCAGCTAGTCCAGAACCCTTTCCCAAGCTCCAAGTGTCCTAAACTCATCCAGTTCCAAAGTGAATACATCATCTTGGTTTTTAAACTTATTTCTATGTCTGTATCCTCTATTGGAGTGAATGACTCCGCCATACACCCAGTTATTCAAATTAGAAACATGGAAATTATCCTTTATCATTCTTTCTTTTTGAACTTCATGTGCAGTCCTTTACCATGTCTAGGTATTTTTATTCCCTAAATCTGTCTTGAAATGATCTCCACTCCATCCTTATTGCTACTGGCTTAGTTCAAGCCCCCGTAACTGTGTGCCTTTGTTACTAAATAGAAACTTAATTGGACTTCCTATGAAGTTTCTTTCTTATTTTCCTTCTATTGTTGCCAAAGTATTCATTGTAAAAGACATATTTTACTAAATACTGACTAGTTTAACATTTTTCTGTTGTTGTACATAGCCTTCAGGATGAAACTCAAACTCCATAGCTTGGTACACGAATCTTTGCCTGTTTCTAGCTTCCTGTCCATCCACTCCTCCAGTAGTATGCTTCAGATTTAGGGAACTATTGGTAGCTCACTGAATGTATAGTACTGCTTTATGTCTCTTAGCTCATGCTCTTGGTTCCTGTATCCTGAAAAGTATCCTCCTTTTGTCTTTTACTGACTTTAATTGATTGTTAACATTGAGCTCAGATGTCACCTCTTTGGGCAGCCATCCTTGTTTCTACTCCCTAGATCTGCATTTGATCCCTTTCTTTGTCTTCCTAAGCAGCCTGTTCATATAGCACCCAAGTTACAGTATTATCTATATTTAGTTTCTCTACTACTTTGACATAAGCTTTATGAGGGCAGGAACTACATCTTATTTCTTATTTTTCTTTTATTCCGAATATCTAGCACAGTTCTGGGCATATACTAAGTGCTCAATAAGTGTTTGCTGGATAAAAGAAAGAGGCTGCTTCTAACCAGAGTTACATCTTCAGATTCTTTGACAGAAATATATTTTACTCCGTCAGAACCAATTTATTTGCTCTGTAATTTTGGTGACAAACAGGAAAAGAGGAAATAAGGAAATTGGAGAACTCTTGGGGTATGGCTTTGGATAGATATCTTCTATCTGAGACTTGCTATTTAGAATGGGAGTCTTTGTTTTCTTTGATCTTTAACTTTAATAGAAGTTAATGAAGAAATATAGAAGAAGGATAGTGTATCCTTAGCTCCTAGTTATTGGAATTCTCCTAAATGGTGTAGCTCTATTTATTCTTTTTTTTCTTAAATTTACATGTTTAAAGTTTCAAAAAATTATGTATTCCACATTTTATAGTGATAAAACTTTCTGGATACTACAATATTCCCATCAGTTTAAAATCTCTTTAAGCTAATAATAGTCTAGTTGTGATAATTTATTCATTTAAAATTTATCTTAGTGAAAGAAAAGAATAAATACAGAAAATTTGTGGCTCTTTTTAAGAAAGTTGTTAAAAATTAAACTTTCTTTTTTTCTATAGAGCTTAAGACACTGATTTAGAAGGTATGTGCTTCGAATCATCTTCTGGCATAAGAATATAAGAATGCTTTGAAAATGTTATATAGCACAGTTTTAGAAAGATATTAGTCTAAAATTACAGCAAAAGAAAACTAAATTGGTATTATAATTTGTTTGCTTATTACATTATAGTTTTTTTAATAGATATGATTGTTATCTTTTGATTAGGTCATTTCTTAAAATATTTGTTCTTGACATGAGGTTATAGTAATAGCTCTTAGCAGGTTTTCTCAGTTCTTGCCCCCACTTATGAAATTATTTGAACATCATATCATGGTAATCTTGCTTAAGCAGAGAAGGAACTCCTTAATTTGTAATTGAAAAGTGAGAGGTCAGAGAGAATAATCATGCAGATAACGATACCATATCTCAGGCCAGTGTATTTTCTGCTACATCTCACACTGCATTTCAAAAATTGTCCTTGTATTGAGTTGTCATAGTTTTTACTGTCATTTTCTGCTTTGGTTTAGCATGTTTATGATATGATGAAGTATGGTTTCATATTATTAAATAAAGTTAAACAAATTATATTTTATTTTACCTACTGATATTGTTCACATACTTTGGCAAAATAAATTAAATAGGCTGTGTGAAATCCTTCCAGATTGAGATAGCATGAGAGCTGAAATATATACCTTTCTTTGTTCCTTGTGAAAATTTAGAATTTTTTAAAAATACTGGCTAACCCAGGAATTTCTATGGCACTGTTAATTTATTTATTTGTATTCTGAAAGGTGGCTTAGGTATTATGAAATTAGTCATCACTCTATAGATTTGAATTCTGTAAGAGGATGACACAAAACTCTGTTTCTCAGAATACTCAAATTGGATAAGTCATCAATAGTTACACAAAGCTCTTTGCTTTCTCAAAATACCCAAATTGGATAAGTTGCCAGTGAAAGTTATTTTGGCTTTCTGTTAGGTAAAGATGGTTATACTATAGCTATTGCTAACTATTCTATACCCTTTTTTAATAAAATATTTTTTTCATCAAGATTGCAGAGCATATAATAATGTATTTTAAAGGATAGTTCATAACTTTGAGCAAGACTTAAGTAATGTAAAAATTAAAGTGGATTTCCTTTTATTGTGTACTTACTATATGCCAGTAATTGTGTTACCTGCTGTTCATCTATTATCCCATTTAATCCCTGTAGTTCTGTAAGGTAGGTATTATTGTCCCCATTTTAGAGTTGAGGAGATCAAGGCTGAAAGGCAGAAATTATATTAAGTAACTTGCTCAAGGTTATGTAACTATATTAGGGGGTACACTCAGAATCTGAATCTACCTTTTTCTCACTCCAAAGTCCTTGCTCTTAATCCCTTTACTATACTGCTTGTCTTTACATTTTTACCTTCTGAACTTTCATTTTTCTCATTAGTAAAGTAGAGATTAGACTTTATTTTTGAATCCTTTATCTCTAAAATTTTGTGATACCCTATGATCTATTTATGTATGGTACCTTATTCATTAATCTTTAAATTTCTAATTATTCTTTAATTTTTCCCTGTGTCATTCATTTACATGATAATAGAGTCTTTCCAATGGAAACGTACTATAGTAGACATGCTGAATAGCAGGTTGAGATGCTTCTGATGGCACTAGGGTTCTGGTGATTCAGGGATGAAGTTCCTGTGCAGCTTGGTACGTTATCTCCTTTGAATTTTGAATTTATTCTCTTTCAGGAAAATCTTTTAGCTATTCAGTCAACTTAAATGACTTTATTCATCCTCCAAGTTTCTTTTTTCATTTTCTTTTCTGCTTTTCTTTCTTCAAAATCCAGCAGAAAACAAACCATTTAGGAATAGGATAATCATTTATTATTCAAAAGAGAATTCTAAAACTTAGATTTTCCCTTCCCATGTGGCTGTTTCTGTTGCCTTTTTGTTGAATTATTCTCTTCAACACTTGTACAGGACTAACTGTCTGTGAACGTCACTTCCTCTATTTAGGAGAGAGAGCTTTTTTTAGGGACTGAACATTTAAAAATATAGGTAAATATGTTATAATCAGACATTTGAACAGAGATATTAAATTATAGTTGATGTAGTTTTATGTATTTCATTTTATGCCACAACTTTTCTCTTACTGAAATACTAAAGCCTTTATAATATTTTTTATTATGAGGGACATTTTAGAATTCAGTAGTAATAGCGGACCATAAAAGAAATATATATTGTCTATTCTTAGAAAGTTACCAACTCTGTGTGTCAGATTCTTCAGCTCTTAAAAATAAGTAAGATTATATTGATTCTAAAATATTTACTTTGGGGAAAAATGGTTCTAATCTGAAGAAATTCTATCTGCTCATATTGCTGTATTTTTCATAACATATTGAAAACCATAGTTGAGTTTTCTTTAATAGCTCATTTCATAGCAATACCTGTTATGAGGTAAGATAAAGCTTGAGACTTCTTATTGATTCTACATTGTCCCCATTCCCACTTTAAACTCACCATTTTCAAGGAGTGTTTGTGGCATCCAGTATAAAATCAGACAATAATAACAATCCTTAGAGAGATTTGAATATTTTGAGGAGGTAAAAAATATATATCTGCCCTGCCCTCCTCACAATTACAGGGTGTAGTAGATGGTCCACTTCTTATCCCTTCTTTTTTCCCTCATGAACTCTTAAGCTCAGCAAGTTGTATTTACTATTAGCCCCCCTTTTTAGATCAAATATACTGCTTAATCATTGTAATACATTTTTATGGTGGTTATGCTAGAAGTGGGTATTTTCAAGGGTTTCCTGAAGTGTGTGTGTGTGTGTGTGTGTGTGTGTGTGTGTATTTATAAAAGCTTAGTTATCTGGAATCCTTTGTCTGACAAGTTAGTTTTGAGGTCACAGTGTAATAAAATAAAAGGAAACAGATAAAAAGTCCAGGTTTTTCTACTAGAAGGAGCTATTTATAATTGCCCAAGTCATTTAACTTTTTGAGCCTTGGTTCTTCATGTTTATAATAAAGAGGAATAGGTAATTTCAAAACTTCTTAAGATCTGAAATTCTGTGATTCAAAACTGTCTGGAACATTGTGAAAAGAAAATAGTTCCTTTATATAGTGAAAATTAACAAGGAGTACCTCTAAGTACTATAATAAATGTAACAAAGTACAAATAGACAAGTTCACATTTTTCACTTAAACAAAAGTACTCAGACTCTTTTTGACTATGTATTGTCTCTCAGAAAGAGGCAGTAAAATGTCCTAGTAACAGTTGAGGGGGTATTTAATAAAGAGGATGTAGGAAAACTTCAAAAATACAAAAATAAAAGCTAAACATAAAATCACAGCAAATTGGCTTGAACCTTTCAATTCAGGCCCAAATAATAAACTTGGGCATAATTGCCATAATTGTAGTGAGACAAATTATATGAGTTCATAATACAACTGGCTAACCAAGAAAAATTACACTGTCCTCTTTTGTTTAAGGGAACATCAGAAATGAATAGTAATTTGATATGAATCCCACCAATTTAAAAGGTTCGGAGCTTTAAACGTGCACTTCAATTTTCTAAACATTTAATTTATAGACTCTTTCCCTGATATTATTATGAAAAATATAATCACTAGCATCAGTTTATATGCTGTTTTACTTATGGAATCTGTTATTACCATAGATGCAGTCTGAATGATGGCTTTCTTGTTAGATTTAGCATTTGTTATTGGCCAGGAATAAGGATGTAATTACTTATTGAAGACCTTTTTATTAAATGAGAATAGTAAAGATTTCTTGAATTAGTTTAATTTTGGAGAGATCTCTGCTTTGAACAACAACTAGAAAAGAAAAGGAACTTTTTTTTTTTTTTTTTGGTAAGGAAAATTGATTAAAATTTTAAGCATTCCAGTAGCATCCATTAGGACATTTTTATAATTGGCTACTTGTTATTAAAGACTATTTGTGGTAGCAGGAGAATGTATGCCAATTTAACACATACGTCTAGGAACCAAAAAAAAAAGTGTTCATCTAAACTTTGAGAAACCACAGGTTGATTTCTAGGGTGATCCAATTTGAATAGATCACTTGTGCTAAGATTAAAATGCTTGAAAATTCAGTTTCCTAGAATGCATATTTTCACTGAAAACTTCAATACAGTATGGTGTTTGTTATTCTGTGTGACAGGATACCCAGAGTTATATTGATGAATGTCCTGGGAACGGAGGTAGGAAGAAAATACATAAAGACCTCTCCTGTAACTGAGGCCAGTTTGGGTGATACAGACAACTTGCAATCAGAGCAACTTTCTTCATCATCTGATGACAGCCTAGAATCTTGTCAAAATCTAAATCCTCACAAGAGCTGTTTTTTATCTAAAAGGTATGTTTAGTGATAACGTTACTCAGGATAAATATACTTACTCTCATGAGTCGTCCCCTGTATCTCCTCTCTTCCAGATATGTGGTTGCTAAATGTAAGGTAAATGTGCTTTCATAGCTGGTATGGCTTTTCTTCTTTTGTGGCTGGTATGATTGGCAGAACCAACAGTCCATAGCCAATATCAGTTTTAGAAAGTATTTACCACCCTACTTATGATTGAGAAAATGGATGGAATTTTTGAGAAAAATGGAATTTTTCTAAATGAAAATTTAGTTACCTATTTCAGTATTCCAGTTCTTAATCTGATGTAACTGAAATTCATACTTCTAACATGTCTATTCCTCTCTCCTCTGTCCTATCCATTCATCCATCTACTTGTCTGTCCATCCATCATCCGTCCATTTTGCCTGATTTACTGTTCCTCCAGATTCTAAAATTGTACCTGGCACTTTGTACCAGTAAATACTTGTTGAATGAATGGCAGAATGCACTCCCTACAAAAATGGTTTGAGAGATCTGAATTCCATTAACAAATGTGGCTTACTGTCTCCATAAGAGAAATGCAAATCTGTAGTTGCCTTTAATTGAAATTCTGAGAAGCCCAAGTGGGAAATGGAAGTAAGCAAGTGAGAATCTGTGGGAAAAAATTGAGGGGATGGTTACTTAGTACTGGATCTTGTAAACCCATTCAACTTTATTTCCTCATGAACTCCTGAAGTTTCTCTTTCATTTTTCTGCTTTCAGCCTGTAGAATAAAGACTTTTGATCTGAGTGAAAAATTGATCCAGTGTAAATTTTTTTTTCCCCCTTGAACCATCCAAAGGTAACTCTGGTTTGTATTTGTATTTCTCTTATAAGCCTAGTTACTTTAAAGAGTTTCAATAGTTGCCTTCTTTAAAGATTGACTAGTAATTTCTTACATTTCTAACATATTTATTTTTGTAAATTCTCTATTTCTTATGAGTTAATTTTTCTCCTTTCGGAAAATATATATTTTTTGTTTTTACTTTGGTTTGTTCTACATAGGGAATTATCAGTGACAATTTTATACTTAGTCTTTCTTAATTTGCCTAGGAAAATGAGAGTTTTACTGGCATTAAACAGTTACTAAGTTTAATGTGTAATTGGAGGTATTAGAAATGTTTTAATCATTTTGTACTATAGGTGTTTGTTTCTGCCTCTTATTCTACACCATGAGTGCCTAAGGAAAGATATGTCTTCTTTGCTTTATACCTAGAACTTTCCTCAATACATGTTGAATTTTGTGCACTTGGGTTAATATTCATGTCATTTAATCTTAAACTACAATTTTCAAAGTTGTAAAAAAGAGAAATAATTTTGAATGCCTTTTCTACCTCACAAGATAATTCAGTTATCTATCCCTTTTAAATCTTACATGTAAATATTCTTTGTACACATAAAATATTATGGAAATGAAAATTCCATTATTGAAGATATTTAATGTAGTAAAAGTCACTTATTATATGTGGTTGCCATGGAACTCAAGGGCCATCAGTGCATCTTCATGCTCCTATGAAAAATAGTACTATTGAGTCTAATGATTCTATAAAAATAGGTAATCTGTACTTTTCATCCTGTTAGCAATCTGTGGTTATTGAATCTAAGATTCATTAACAATTGGTATAAAATTTCTGGCTGTTCTGTACTGTGGGAACTCTAGTTCTCCTTAAGTCCTTTCTGAATAGTTGCGGAAATTTTCAGCTGATATTTGACGTAGGTCCTGAAAATAAATTCTCTTGGTGACAATTAAGGAAAAAAAGAATTCTGGAGAAGTATAAACATTGAAGCCAGGTGTGGGGTAGCTGATGTCTGGTTAGCTGATGGCTGGGGGTAAGTGGCTGTACTGAGTCAGTCACACAGACACAAAGCACACAGCACACAACTCAGGAGACAACCCTCAGGGGAAAATGGAAGGTGTCTGCTTTATTCAGGAAGTGCACAGGCTTATATAGGCTGGGAAGCATGCAGGGATACGTGTTGGGTTGGGATTGGTGGACGTTGTTGCTAGGCTGGAGGGCAGATTACCAGGATTGGTCACCGTTGTTGCTAGGGTGGAGGGCAGATTTCAGGTTAGCCATTTTGTGTTGCCTTGCATCAGCCACGGCAGCCATGTCAGCGATGTTTTATGGCTTCTCCAACAATAGCGATATTTTATGGCTTCTCCAACAGCCAGGTGCCTGGGTTCTGATCTTAGCTAAAGTGGTTACATGCTGACTTACTTCGGGCAATTTTTTTATTCTTATCTTCAAAACAAGGTAAATAATACGTATCCTATAGGATAATTGTGCAGATTTAAGGAGCTATCCATTGTAAAAAGTCCCTAACTTAGTGTCTGCAACATGATAAGTGATTAATGACTAATAGTGATCATTATTTTTAGAATAATGTCTCTGCCAACATCAAAAGACTGTTGCTGTAGTTGTTGTTACTGAAGTGTTCTTCACTGAGGCTGCCAGTGTCTCATAATGAAACAGCTATTTCCACTATTGCCATTACCAGTGTTGCCAAGGCAATTGCTACAGCCATATCAGTGTCATCACCATTTGGTTTAAGGAGGAATACAGCTATCCTTAAACCAAGCTTTAGTTCGCTCTTCTTTTAAAATGAGTATTCTGAAGAGAATCCAGTGTGTGCCATAGAAATAGACTCCAAGAATATTCATACTGTCTCTTTAGTGGATGTACTCCAGTAGAACTGAAATGCAGAATGAATGCAGGATAGGCCTAAGATGAGATGACTCCTGTAACCAACCTTCTCCGAGTCTAACCTTCTTAAAATTAGGAAGAGTAAATGCAAATTATTTAGATGTTCTGAGATGGGACATAATACTTTGACGCTCTTGCTTTGTAATTATAGAGAAGGTGGTAAACATGTCAACTCTTGTTTGGAGGATATAATGTCAAGTAGCACCTGGTAAAATGGGTGAGGTGAAGGAAAAGGGATGTAATATGGAAATGGAGAAAGATTACTCTGAAACCCTAGTAATTGCACTCTTTTGGATGCATATGGAAAAATGTACAGAAGACTGACAGTGTTACTCTATCCTTAAATTCTCTTCAGTGTTCAAAATTGTTATTACTGACAATAACAACCTGATTGAATTATGTAGGGAAAAAAACTTGTGTTTTATATTAAAAATCAGGAAATGATAGAAAATACCATGCGAGACTAGAAAATTCAAAATTATATTAATATAATTGTTTTCATTAAAAAAAGTTTTAGTGAAGATGGTTTTTGCCTTTCTTTATTAGTTCTCTTTTTAGTCTTTACCTATATGGGGTGTTCATTTGTTTCATATTTGTAAGAATTCTTTTATATTGTTGTAAAAACTTTTTCAAGTTTGTTATTTGTCATTTCATGTTGTTTATAATATCTTCTAGTAGTAAGAAAGTTTTCATTTTTCTTTTGTGACATCTGCCAGTGTTTGACTGCTATGCTTTGGTGTTATCCTTAGAAGAACCTCCTCAGCCCCAAGTATAAATTGGTTGGTTAACTACCATTTTAATTTGTGTTGTTTTATGTGACATATCAGCACAGAGCAACAGGTTGGAGATTAGTTTTCTAATTGAAGTTCTAATTCCTTTTTTTACCTTTCTTTAATCTGGTATAAATGCTTATTGGTAACTGCCTTGTAGGTCAGACTGATCAGAACTTTTTAATATTTTTCAGTTTTACTTCCCATGAGATTTCTTTTAAAATATTTTTTAAGACTCTTCTAAACAAGTATAATTCAGCTTTAAAGCAAGCTACACAGATTTGTATGAGAAAAATATTTCTTAAAAATATGTGCATTTTACAAAAACAATAAGGATTTTATCACACACACACAGACATTAAGTTGTTGTTAGTCTTTAGTAAAGGCATCAAATTGCCATCTTAAATTGCAAAAATTTAATGCAGGTTTTCAACAGAGGGAGCTCAAGGCTTTCAAATAGAAGTGGGAAAGTTTCATATTTGATTCATTCATTCCAGCTGTCATAATTTCTTATATTCATATCAGCATACTTTTTATGCTTTTTTGTAAAACAGCCACTTACTAAAGAAAATACTCTGCTATTTTGAGAACATCTTTTTTTTCCTTTTATTTAAAATTTCTGACCTATGTGTTTTCAGTCATAAATTTTCATCTGACTGGGAGGCCATACTATTACATTTTTAGAAATCACAATTTATATTTGGTTAAAATTATTTAAATATTATTTGAGATTATAGATCTTATTTAAATATTAAATAGTGTTATAAAAAATTTTAGACTGCTAAGCTTTTGTTCTAACCCCTTTGCCAATCTGGAATTCTGTAAATTTACTTTTAGTTTAGAAATGTGGTGGGGGAATTTTGCATTAAGTATAACTCTTTTTTTTTTTTTTTTGGTATTACTTTGTAGAGTGAAAAAAATATGTTTAGCTGAAAGTACCTCAGAAGAAAAACTAGCAAAAGCTCTATTTTTCAGGGCTTCATATTTGAATGCTGTGCCAAATAAATAAGAAATTGCTATTCCAAAATTTCTTTATTGAAAGTGATGATCCCTGTGACTGCTTAGTTCCTAAGGAGTGTCTGTGTAAAGGGAAATGGTCCCTCTATTGCCAGTAGTGGCAATGGTTCTTATCCAGGGTGGTGTATCAGAGGCACTTGGATAGCCTTTTTAGAATACATAGGCTCAGTTCCTATTCCTTGGGGGAAGGTCCTTGTATTGGGGAGTTTTTAATTTTGAAATAATTTTAGGCTTAAGAAAAGTTTCAGAAATACACAGAAGAATCTTGTTTATCCTTCTCCCAACCTACCCTAATTTTAACGCCTTATTTAACAAAAGTATAACTATAAAAACCAAGAAATTAAAATTAATACAATAATAATAACTAAACCTCAGACTTCATTTGAATTTCACCGGTTTTTTTCATTGATGTCCTTTTTTTAGGATCCAATCCAGTATCCCACATTGCATTTAGTTGTCATGCCTCCTTAGTCTCCTCTATTCTGTTAACAGTTACTCATCTTTCCTTGTCTTTCATGGCCTTAACACTTTTCAAGAATATGTGTTAGTAATTTTGTAGAATGTCCATCAATTTGAGTTTATCTGCTCTTATGATTATATTGAAATTACAGAGTTTTGGGAAGAATACCACAGAAGTGATGTATCTTCTTAGCGCATGATATCAAGAACTACATTATATCACTATGCCTTACTAGTGGGTATGTTAATCTTGATCTACCTCTGGTAGAGGTAAAACTATAATCCAGATCTTCTGATAAGGTGGTTATCTGCTAGTTTCCTCCTTTGTAAATTTACTGTTTTTCTTTTTGAAACTAATAATTTTTGGGGGAGATACTTTATGAGTATGCAACTATCCTATTTCACTTCAGACTTTTTCCCACTAATTTTAGCAACCATTGGTAGATCTTACCTGTGACAGTTCTTAGTGAGGTGTTCTAGTGGTGAATTTTCTATTTGCCTCTGGAATATTATTACTTCTAGGCTCTCTCAGAGCTAAGAAATATACATATGTATACTAACCCATGCATATACACAATCTTAAATTTATTTCTGTATCTATTTTCTGTATATGAAAAAAAAGCATGACTCATAATGATACAAAGGATTCCAATCTAACACCGCAGGGTTCAGTCGAGGTTTTCCCCTTTCCTTATTTGTAGCTTCTTTTTCTGACAGTAAGGAGTCTAGCTTTCATTATAATATATTTATTTATTTGCTTAATGCAAGTTTATAGATAAAGTAAAAATTGCTAACCAATGCAATATATTTTTTTGGTAAATCTTCCCAGGGTAATCCTAATATTTATTCCAAATTAAGAACGTTTAAGCCTGATTTTTAGCTCTTTGATTATAGGAAAGTTGACTGGAAACTCTGTGCTCTTTTGGCCTCTTAATACAGGTTAAAGCTAGAAACAGACTGTAACAACCTTCAGAGGCCGTTTTCTTCAGAGCTCCTTTCTGGCACAACTTCACCTCCTTATCTCAGAGTTTAGAGTTTAATCTGCAGAATCATCCATTATTTCATACTTGCTTTCTGCTGAATCTTATCTTACTTGTACTTGATCTTCTAAGGTGGAAGGCTTCTCTTCAGAAGGAGGTATCCCGGGGACCTGTCTTACTGAATCCCTGCATGGACAGGAAAATAATTTAAATGAATGAACTCACACGGAAGACGAGCGCTTTTAATCCCTTTTGCTCCTTCCAGCCCAAATTTTGTCCCTTTCATTTGATCTTTAACCAATTGGACCTCTTTTCTTTAGGGGTAAAGTGAGAGATGAGTGTAGGAGATGGGTTGTAGAGCCTTTGAAGTCTGTCTAGAGGTTTACAATGTCACTTAGGCTCCCTTTATCTAATTAAACTCTTATCCGTGAGATTGTTCTTTGATTCAGATTGTTTCAAGAGTGGCCTCAGAAAAAATCAATAAGCAGAAGACCAAGAGCCAGATTTAAGAAATTTCTGCTCTTCAATCTTCAAAACTAAAATGCTTTAGTGTTGCCCTTAAGTATTTAGTTGCCACTTTGGACTTTTTTGAAGAGACTAATCAATGAAGGATTTGAGTTATGCATGCTTCCATTTTGTTGAGAGATATACTTCCTGGACAGTTTTGTTTTTCATATAACATTAATTCCTGTATATTATCTTAGCGACATAGAATGTAAATAAGATATCTATCGATTGTTTCTAAATTATTTTGACCATACCCCACAGGGAGAAAATACATTTTATGTGGTGACCCGGACCCTAAGACACATGCATGCATATGCATATAACTGAAATAAAAGTTTGATAAAAGAATAATTACCCTTGCTACATTCAGTTCACTCTGATAATTTCTTTTTCTATTGTAATCTTTCATTTAAAAAATAAATGTTGATTTTGAAGTAGATTGCTTCAAAATCTGTTGATAATTACAGTATGTTATTTGAAAATATAGATGCAGTTAGTACAAATACCCTAAGTCCAAGTCCTTTATGCTGAGAACATTAGTTTTCTTTTTTTTTTTTCCTGGAAGGTACAAGAACCAGGAGGGAAACATTATTTTTAAATAAAACCCTAATAATGTTGTCAGTTTTTAAGGTGAACTCTTGAGCATTTGCATTATATAGTTTAAAATCTCTTGTCCCAAAAGAATATTTCTTTATTCTTTTAGGCATATTTTGTGTAACATTTAACATTCTGATATAAATGTTAGTGCGTGTTTATATAAAAATATATAGAGAAAAATTTAAAAGTCAAATATTACCTGAAATCTAAAGCTACCACTCCATGATAACTACTGATGACATTCTGACATATTTTCTTTTAAATCCTTTTCTGGATTGAATAATTATATGCATTTAAAAGCAGTGTCCTTTTTCTTTTAATGCTATCCATTTTGATATTAATCCTTAATATAGCCCTATGTGATAGGGCAGTATTTAATATTTCTTTTGTATACATGTGGAAACTGAAGTTCAAAGAGGTTAAGTGGCAGAGGTAGAACTATAATCCAGATCTTCTGATAAGTTTCAGGTACTTTTTTTTTTACATGGGCGGACACTGGGAAATGAACCCGGGTCTCCTGCATGGCAGGTGAGAACACTGCCTGCTGAGCCACCATGGCCTGCCCAGTTTCATGTACTTTTTTATAGCTTATTTCTCCTTCTTTTAAAAATAATGAAATATTTAGTTTATTACTGTATTAAAAATATATTGAATGCATGTAAGTTAACAAGCCTAATGTTAAAATAAACATCCAACTCTCTGAAAAAAAGACTGTTACCAGTATCATTGAAGTCCCCTTTGTTCCCTACTCTATCCCATTCTCCCCTACTCTCATGCTTTCTCATCAGAAATAGCCACTTTACTGAATTTAAGTTCGTTATGATTTGAATTTACATAAAATCTTACAGTATATACTTTAGCATAACTTGCATTTTTGCCCAACATTTATTTTTAGGAGGTTCATCCAATTTGGTGCATGAAACTACTGATCATTCAGGAGTTTTACTTCTATAGAGTGTTCATTGTATGAATATATCAAAAATGTATTGATCTTCTTTTTGTTGATTGCTTTGGGTTATATCTACCTTTTTTCCCTCTTACAAATAATGTTGCTATGAACATTTTGATGTGCTTAAATAAGTAAATATCTGGATCTTTTTAAAAAAAGTCCAGTCTACATTTACTTTTTAACTATAAAGTATAATGAAGTCATATTTTGTGATTTTGTATTGTCACCTTATTTTATGCTTTCTGTTTGCTCTAGTTCACTTTTCTCCTTTCTTGCATTTTAAAAATTAATCATGTTTTATATTTTGTTTTAGCACTGCTGTTTTAGAAGATTTATACTCCATTTAAATTCTTATTTAGCTCTCTAGAAATTATATTTGATTAACCTAAAAGGTCAAAGGTTAATTAGTGTCTTTCATTTCGAACAATATAGGGATCTTAATTTGCTATTATTTTTCACATGAGCAGACTCTGGGAATCAAACCCAGGTCTCCAGCAAAGCAGGCGAGAATTCTGCCACTGAGCCACTGGTCCACTGCCCTTAATTTGCTTTTAATTAATTAATTAATTAATTAATTTTTACATGGATAGACACCAGAAACCGAACCCAGGTCTCTGGCATGGCAGGTGAGAACTCTGTCACTGAGCCACTGTTGCCTGCCCTTAATTTGCTTTCAATTCCTAACTTTTTTCATTCCTATCAGTATTTTAATTCTTTTTCTCTTAACCTTTACATAGTAGACATATTATTATTTTTTTATATACATGGCCTTAATTATTTAAAAAAATTAGAATTCTTTTTACATCCTCCTTTTGGAGTACTTCTTAAACTGTGTTTTTAGAAATTCCTTAATGAAGACCTGTGGTAGCATGTACTCAAATTTTGTTTTTCTGAGAATATCTTTATTTCACTTTTGTTTTTGAAAAATAGTTTTGCTGGATATAGAATTCTAGTCACAGATATTTTTTCTCAGAACTTTAAAAATATTCTTGCCCTCTTCTTTCTTCTACTTGATACTGATCAAAAGTGGTAGGTTTTCTGTCTCAAATCACCAATTCCTAAAAATCAGTCTGCCTGAACTACAGTGACTGTGATGGTCCCATAGTACCAAAAGATGGGCAGGTCCTAAGATAATGAGGATAGTGGCTCAAGAAGATGTGGCTAGAGATGATTCGCAATTTGGGTGGGTTAGTTCTGGGCTCACTTAAGGCTGTTCATTAATAAACATTAGAGGCTATCTTAGTAATTATCAGGCTCTAAAGTTGAAAAATAGAATAAAAGTGTATAAGTGAGGATCAGTCACAAGGGTTTTACAATCACAAGAGAAAGACTGTATAGTTAAACAGTCATTATCAGTGATCAAGGCAGCTGGACTACAGTTCAGAAACTTCAGGTCTTTCTGTTTATTCTAACATACCAGAAAGTAAAAAGAAATATGTATGTGATGATTCAGTAATCCTACTTGTCCCCTAAGTCCTCACTTCTTGGTTACATATTCTTGAGCTTGAGAAGTGAGCTAGTTTGTCATTTCCTTGTTAAGTAATCTTTTTTCTGAATATTTGAAAGATTGTATTTTGTTTTCTTTTTGTTCTGCATATTTCGCTGTGGGGTACCAGGTATAATTTTAATTTTTATTTATCTTGGCCTGCTGCAATTCCATGCTTATTTTAGAATATTTATCACATATTGCAAAAAACATTTTGAGGTTTTGATTAACTTGGAGAATGTACATCTTTACAATATTGAGCCTTCCAGTGCACAAGCATAATATAATATTCTATAGTATACTGTACAGGGTTCTTAATTTATTCCTAGTTATTTAATTTTTTATGGTTATGTAAACGGTATTCTAAAGTTTTCGTGTTATTAAATGATTTTGAAAATGTAATAATTGCAATATTCTATTATAATGAAATGTGATTTAATAATTTCATATAATTTTTTATTTCAAAATTTCCACTAACTACCACAATGGGTCAGATTATTGAATGTAAGGACTTAAATTATTCTAAGTCTCTTCTCATCAGTACCAAGGTGTTTTTCTCATGGTTTGTGTCAACTTGAATGGTAGCCTTATCAGCATTTGATATTATCATGGCTTTTATTTTTATGAATGTAAAAATCATACTACCTTTTCTTTTTTATTTTTTGGCCTGGGCTGGCTCTGGGAATCAAACCCATGTCTCTGGCATGGTAGGCAAGAATTCTGCCACCAACTTTTCTTTTAATACCATTTCTTTGAATACTAAAAAGGCTGAATCTTGTAGTTTCATGCTTGCCTTTTCTCTTGCGTGAATTTGCCATTTCTATCCTTTTCCTATTAACCTTATGAGTCCCAATAGTCTTATGAACCGTATGAATCCCAATAGTCTTAATAAGTTAGTCTTCTAACTTCTTATACATATTAGGTTAGTTTCTAGCCAGTCTTTGCTTATCTGTTTGTTTTTACTGTATTTTATGCAGAGAATTTTTAAAATCCTCTTTTAAATGTCAATGTTGTTAGTTTTTCATGTATAAAAATTTGGCACATAAGTGGTTGAATCTAATGATATTTTTCCCCATAATTTCTTTGTTTTAATTTTCAGAAACTTATTCTTTCACCAAGCTAATAATTATGTTCTGCTTTTAGTTGTTTAAAGAACATTCTTATAGCTTAACTTTAATACATTAGCAATTTATTTGCCTTATGGTATTGGGTGTTTTTCTAAATTCAGTTTTCCCTAAATTATCACTCAGTTATCCCACAACTTAATTTAAAAGTCTTTAATTTCCTAGTGTTTTAAGATGATTCCTTTATCATTTGAAAAATTTTTATATATTAATGGTTAGTCTTTTCTCATCTACTAATTCGTATTTCTATTTTGTGCCACTATTACACTTAGCTTTTTAAAATAGTTAAGGTTTTTTATTATTATTTTTATTTATTCATGTTTTTATTGCGTTATCCTCACACACCATACAGTCCATCTTGAGTATACAATCAGTGGCTCAGAGTACCATCATATAGTTGTGTACACTTAAGTTTTTAATATTACTCTGTAAGGTGTTATGGTATGTTATAAAACTATTAGGAGCTTTCCAATCCTTTCATTTAGTGTACATTTTAATAATTTAAAAATATATTTTCTCTTTTTTAAAAACAATTCTTAAAATGTTGTTGCACTGAGAAATTTGTTTTGAGGTTTATTACATTTATTTGTTAACTGGAGGAGTTGGCAAATTTCTTGTTCAGGAACTTTGTATGTTCCCTAGTACGTTCATCATCATGTTAAAATAAGAGGTTGAAAACTAGTAATATTTGAACACAGCTACTATCTTTAAATATATCATTTACATCATATATATTTTAGCATAAGCTATATTAGATTCTGCAAAACACTTGCTGAAGTTTTGATTGCAATTTTATGATCTCTGGCTCCACTGCCCAGGTACTTTGAATTATATGACATTACCCCTTGAAAATAATTGATTACTGATATTTATTGTTGGGTACATGTAACCACTTAATACTGAATGATTGGTCAAGAAAATAGTCCATTGTAACATTTTTCTTCTGCAATCATGCATTTCACAATGTAATTTCCAAGTAAAAATTTATTATTTTTCAATGTGAATCATTACTAAAAAACAAGAACTATTATTCTTGTCTCAGGTGAAACTTAAGAACCTGAGAATTCCATTTTTTAATCATTTAGATCATTTTCCATCTTGGCTCATTGTGCCTGTAGAGATAGTTGCCAGGGATGAAAAAATAATTCTAACTTCTTTTTAGGCTTCTGTCTTCAATGATATAGTGTTATATATGCCCTTATCCTTTGGGGACTATTCTTGAGGATTGAGGAATGTAATGATTTGACTCACATAAAAATCCATTGCAAATGAAACTGGCTGAGCCTTGTGACCTTGAATATTTGGTCTTTTAATTTCCAATCTGAAAGTAAAAAACATTGTACCAATGCAAATAAGAAAATGGTGAACAGTCTAATAACAAAAACTATTCTTTTAAATATGATGCTACATTTTTAACGTTTATATATTGTAGTTTTAAATTTTATTATATAACTAATTTTTAGTATGCTCTATCATTACTCTCAAAACAATGCATATGCTAGTCATCCTTATAGGATGTATTTTTCACTTGTACTAGTTACCTTAAATTTTGAAGAACTTAATTTCTTAAATAATAAAATATCTTAAATATGTACAGAAGAACAGAGAATATTATGTCAATATGTACCACTCAAATTTAACTATTTTCCTATATTTATTTTTTTAGGAAAATATTATAGACATAGTTGAGACTCCATTTATACTGCACTCTCTGATTCAGTTATCCTTCTTCAGAGTTATCCACTATCCAAGAAAAGTTTATTTCAGTCCAGGTTTTTATGTTTTATTTCATATTTATATTTTTTGTGCTTTAAAATGGTAACATTGAGCTTATCATTCCAAAGCCTGATTTTTTTCACGCAACCTTTTATTTTCTGTATTTAATCAGTACCTGTATTTTAAATTATTACCTTTTATATATATTTGGAAATCTTTAATCTTCATTACTGAGAATGGTTTTACTTAAGAATTGTATTGTTGCTAACAACAGGAGAGAAATGAGCAAACTATTCAATGACAGAAATATGAAAACAGTTTTTAAGAATGATATAATTTTACTTGAAATAATCATTAATCATCATCTTTCCCACTCACTTCCCTATTTACCTTCTCCTTGGAGAGAACATCTAGATACTGTTCACAGAGCTACCTAAGTCAAACTCCTAAATTTTCCCTGATAATGGAAGTATGTATTCAGCATAATTGTGGTACCATATTATAGGTTCTGTGCTAAGCATTTCATAGATATTATATCATTTCATCTTAATAGTTCTGTGAGGTACTTAGAATCATCCCATTTTATATATGACAAAATTTGGGCATAGAATAGGTAATTAAATTGAAATAATAAAGCTAAACATTATCAAGTTCTAAATATATCTAGATTTGTTAGATAAAAATTGTTGCTCTTTCACTTGTTGATGGGCAGCTACTCCCATCATCTGACAGAAGGTGCCTAGAATTGGAGAATCTGCAGGAAGGATCTTCATATTGTGGGAAACTGGTTCTGTTTCAGTGGAATCTTCCGTATCTGCTTCCGAATGGGTTTATGTTGTGTGAATGTGTGTGCAGTGAAGAAAAAAGTTATTTTTATCAAGGATATATTTTACCATTTTGAACTATTATAGATTTGCATTTTGGCTTTATTTTAGAGCATTTTGTCATCCTGTTCATATTGATTTAATTGCATATATTTTTATTTCTGATATTATCTTATTTCCACCTATAGTTAATTTTATGCTACCAGCTTTCTCTTTCCTATTATGATCTTTATATTTAATGTTTTCATTAGCATTTAGACATCACTTTTGTAAATTTCTCTTATTGAATGTTCTTTTGAGACAGAATTTATTCTTTTCATTTCTAGGTATTTCTATAAAGATGAGAAAAGGTATGTATAGCAAGAGTGGAACAATGTATTTTTTTTCTTTAGATTTATTTATTGACTTTAATCCCCTAAGAGCAGGGCTCCTGTGTTGCTCATTATTTTACCTCTAGGGTCTAGAATGGCACCTGGTACATGTTAGGTGCTCAATAAATTTGTGTCGATTTGAATTGAAAATAATCCCCAGGTCGTTAAAGAAATGTTTTGTGTAGTCCTTAGTTATTTAGAATGATTTCCATCTGTATCTGGAAACTGAGAGTTCCTAAATTGTGTGATCCTAGAAGACCTCTGCTTACGTCATAACTTTTGGTTTTTAAGTTTTATATTCAGGGTTATAGAAAACATTGTGAAAAATATTTCAATATTAAAAATGTAAATTATAGTTGTGAAATAAAATTCATCTGGTTTCTTTTTTAGAAGTATCTTTCTTTTTTGGAATAGGTCAGAAACATTTAATAATGTAGAATGGAAGCATTAAAGGATAACCCAAAGATGACATATATTAAAATATGTTTTCCTGAGGCTGAGGAATGATGATATATTTACCCATTCATTATACTTTTTGCATTCAAGAACAGAAGTAGGTTTCTACAATAAAAAAGTTAAAAAAATGTTCTTTCTTTGATTTTCAAGCCATGGTCTCCTGTATCCAATTTTTAGTTTTGTTAAAAAAGAATAAAAAGATTTCCTAACACTTACATTACAAGCTGGATCTGCAAAGGCCACAGAAATTCTAATTTTAAAAAGTCATCATTTGGTCTGTAGGATAGCTCATGGCTTCTGAAAAAACAATTTAATATACTTTACCAAACAAAATTATGCTATTATTTTCAGCATGCTAGACTTTTATAGTTTAGAACATAGTAAAAGGTTTTTGAAGAGTTTAGCTTTTTTGTTTTCTATAAATTAAGAAAATTCTTGAACATCGATGCTTGTCTAATAGCTTTCTCAGATATTCTGTGCTTTCTCATACTCATGCTTAAACCATTGCATCTGGTTGGAATAGTCATTCCCCCATTCTCTGCCTTGTTTAATCCTACTTACTCTCTAAAAGCACCTCTGATGTTAGCCTCTTCTCTAAAGTCTTTCTCAGCCATGCCTTCCACTCTGTGAGATTAATTGTTCTCTTTACAAGTTCTATAAATTTACTCCTGTATTACAATACTTATCATATAATATTATAAATAAGTAGTATTTGTTTTTATCTGCTATGATAAGAGGGGAACTTCTTGAATTGACCATGAATTATTAACCTTTGTCTTCATAGCAAATATTGTCCATGGTACACAAAAGATTCCAAATACGTATTGAATTAATTATTAAGTGATCGTAAGTAGTAGTTCTCGAAGGAAGGACCTTGCATACAAGTTTTGGTATACTACAACTAAACTCCAGTGAGAATATCAGTCACTAGTTGGTTAAATAATTTTGTTTGAAAAAGCTTGTAATTGAACATGAATCTATTTTTAAACATTTTTACTGTTTAATCTACATTTTTAAAAAGACTTTACTTTCCAAAATGAACTTGATCATTGCATTTCTTTTCTTTATGTCAGTGTTATCAGTCTGAATTACAGAATCTCATTTACTCTTGAGGTACCTCTCACCTTTTCATGTAGTTATACTGTAAATTAAACAAATGGGTTCTGTGGTAGAATAAGACTTCTAAAATATGTTTTTTTCTATAGGTAAAATCAATTACCACACTCCAAACCTTATTTTGTATCTAACTTGATATATGAACCATGCTTGAAATATGTTTAACAATTAGCTTTGTCTTATAATTGTTTGATTACACATAGATCTGATTACCATGGTACTTTTTTCCATAGAATTTAGCCTTTTTAACCTCTTGGAATTATTCATTATTTCTGTAATTTAACTCTTTTTCTCCTTTAGCAAATGCATAACTTTGTGGTGTAGGTATCCTAAGTTTCCCCCCCAAAAATACTTGGGGAACTTAAAGGTATAGAACAGAGATGAGGACTTATTTCTCAAATTTCAGTTCAGAATTCTCCCCACTGCCCAGATCATATTCCCTGCCACTGGGGAATGTATCTTGTTGCATTTTTATCGTTTTGTTGTTGAATACGCCATTTAGCTTTTATATTAATTTAGGCTTTAGAAGAATTGAGTATAATTCTTTTTTACAGGTGTTCACATCCTGATATGAGAGTAGATAAATCTGCAAAGAAGACTGTAAAAGAAAAGCGAAGAGATGATGATGGCATATCTCTTGTAATGTTTGATACTCAGCCTAAAGGTTTGTGAACCTTATAAATCTGTTTGAATTTGAGTTTTTGCTTATTGTATTTCCAATAATTTTTAGGTTAAATTATTTTACCTTACATATAAAGGGAGATTATTTAGCAACACAAGAAAGTTGCTAAATTTATTATTTGGATACTATTGTATACATTTCTTGTTTTATTTACTAATTCTAAAAATTAAATTAGAATATTATTTCCTTCTCTCTCGCTCTCTTTTTTTGTTGTTGTTTGGGATTTGGTGAATATAGCCCTAAGATAATAATGTTAGTTTAGCTATTTTGAGTTTTGTTCTCATGGTTATTTCCAGTAATTAATATTACTGCTAAAAGAATTATTACTAATAGCTTCCCAGTATCTATTCCCCTAGCAAGAAATACATTCTTTTCTTCATTAAAATTTCTCTCAACTCTAGGAGGATGCCCAAACAAGCTGCTATTAGAAAATTTTAGACTTGCGAAAATTCTTGGTAGGTGTCCTTGCATGTAGGGCTATTGACCTGACTTTCCTTCTTTTTGTCTGTCTTCCAAGATCTTCAGTGAAATATTTTACCAAAATTTATACCAAAACTATTTACTATACTAGTCAGTTGTGAAGCTAACGTCATTAAGGATCTTTTAGGTTATTGGGAGCTTTAAACAAGTTCAAATACCTTGTTTTTTTGAATGATTTTATAATTACTCACAAGAAAAGAAGGTGCTTTATGATACTGTGCTAAAGTTATTTGTACTTCATTTGAGACACAACTATTTACCGATTTTTTAGTAGCCTTTTCATAGAAGAGAAAAAGGTAAAAGGAAACTAGACTAAACTGATGTATACAAGAAACCAGCTAAAACTATTATGAGCACAATCTTTAGAGAAAGCATTATGATTCTGTAGAGACAAACTTTCAATTAGTCATTAAGTGTTCTCTGCATATAACAAAAAACATTTATTTTCTTATGAATTGTACTTTTCCCAGAAATAATTATCTTTAATTATGAAATTAGTACATTAAATTTGTCTTGTGAAATTTGCTTTTACTAAGGTAATACATTGGAAATATATAATATTCTTTTGTTTACAGGATTTTGACACCTCTTTAGTTTTAATTTGCAAGTTTAATTTTATATATTGTACAGGTAGAATCCTGTTTTTACATTGTCTGACTATATATAATAAAGTTATTCCTGTTTCTCATGAGACCGGCTTTTGCTAATATGTAAAATAGTACATTATTTTAGGGAAGACTCCTGTATAATAGAGTTTTTTCTCAGTCTCCTTGATATTCATCAGTCTTTTTGCTATAGTATTTATGCTTAGAAATTAAAATTTGATAACAGAATTTATGTTTAGAAATTATATATGACTACATTTACAGTTTACAATATTACAAATAGAATGTAATATGCTTTTCAAAATATTGTGTTACTGAATTTTAAGTAGCTTATTGTCTTGTGGGATGGAATAAAGAGGGTTTTCTTTGGAAATTAGAAGTGTCTTGGAGTTCTTGCCCTCAATCCTGTTCCATCCCCTGACTTTTGGAGCAATGACAAAGCCATAGTATCATAAATGTCAGTTATTAGGAGTCTCTGAAACTACATTAAGAGCAAGAATAGTTTGAAAATTTGTGTGAGGTCAAAGAACTTTCAGTGAATGGAGAAATCAGGCTAGTCAGTGTTAGATGAATTATAGTTTTTGAATCCAAGGAAGCTGCTTTGTCACTTGCTATATAAACTTTAAGCTGGTATTTATCTGTGAAGATTCAGAAAGCAAAATAATTGTGAATAACCTTCAGTTATCTAGGTAGAACCTAGACAATAATTTTGTCTAGTGTAATATTTGATAATTGAAGTGCTAAGCATTCTTAGTAATAATTGACAGGGTATTCAGAATGAATCTTTGTTGTCTTAAAAAAGGAAGTCTTTTCTTTTTCTTAGGGTAGTGTATTCATGGAGGCTTATATGATAGGGCCTTGATTATTAAAAAGAAAAAAACAAACTGTGAAGTAAATTTATAGCCTTTTGCATTATCGTATATCTCAGTCAATTGCAGAGGAAAAAGGTATTTTGGCTCCTTTGTAAAGAACAGTGATCAGTACTCTACTCTTTCAAATTATAGTCCCTTTCCACTAAAATAAATAAGTAAATAAATACATATATAGAAATTTACATTTTTTAAAAAGAACTAATAAAATCCAAAGTAATTATGAAAGCGTTTTTTTTAGGTATGAATTTTCCAAATTTTATTAAGATCTGTTTTTGTGTTGCAGGCAAATGCAGTTATAGCAAAAGGAATAAATATTTACATTGTTTTGGTTAGCAAAGATTACTCCCTTTTAATATATTTCTCTCACCTCAGTTTTGTGGTACAATGAGCGTTTACTTTGCGCATACAGATTAAAATAGGATATGCTTTTATATTCATCCAGTTTCAGTGTGAGAATTTAATGGTAGACTTCTGTTTTAATGAGCTTTGGAAGTAGTATAGCAGTTTGATGATATTTCTTTCAACATCTCTAAAAGGATTCTTTCTGAACTTTTTGGTCATATTTATGCCTCTCTTGTTCTTTAAGTTCTTAAGAGTGCAATTAGAGGTTGTGATCATCTTGAAGAGGGGAGCAGAAACAAGGATGATACATGCTATGATTCGAAAGTGGAACCCACTCTAATATCCAGGAAGACAAAGAAAAGACTTAGAAGTAATTTTTCTGAGTCTCATAATTCGACTTCTTCTCTGGCTAAGTCAACAGAACAGATAGTAAGTAGAGGTATTTAGATGTCATATGAAATTATTTATGTTATGATAAAAATGAGTTGACTGTGGCCAGACAGGGTTCTAGATTTTGCTTTTATTATATGATCTTTTTTTAACAATAGCAATTTACTTGCAAGATTCTTTGTCTGTGTTTCAATCTGAAGTTTATGAGATTTATTATAATTAAATTACCATACTTAATATGTCCATTACCTATTTTCAAGTACTGGTAAGACTGTAAGAAGACAGACAGCTTTAATCCTTTGATTCAGAATGCCTTTGAGGACCTCATAGTGCCTTTGAGTCATGATTATAAACCTGATTTATATTAATAGAGTAATGCGGTTATTGAAGGCAGTGGTTGGTTTTTACAACTTTTAATATTGTCATCTTCGTAAGTTTTTAATATCTTGCTTTTGTAAGTTTGTCACAAGGCCTCATTATTTTTTAAAAATGAAAATGTGAAAAAAAATCCTTTCATTCTAGAGTTGACGTAGATCTTAGTAGTTTCTCCCTGACCCACTTTCTAAATATGGCAGCTGCCTCACTCCATTCTTTAAAGATATGTTTACAAAGGTACTACATCAAGACAAAATGTTAATAATAGGGAAAACTGTATGGGAGTGAGGTATAAAAAAAGTTTAGACATCAGATTGATCAGACCAAACCCTACATCTTTTATTTGGGAGAAGCTGGTAAGCGTAATGTAGTAAAATTGTATAGTGTTCTGTCCATATGGTTGTATAAATGACATAACATTCTTACTTCTATATTATTCATTGGGAGTTTAAGCCTTAAAAATGTTTTAAGGAAGCCAAGTTTGAAAAATGCTAATTTTTTCTATTTACTTATTAATTTTCAGAAAAAACAAGAAAATGAGTCAGTAGTAGCCACTGAGTTTGAAAAATCAAGTAAAACCTGTCATCAGGACCAAAAACTGCTTGAAGAAATTACACCCAAACCTATAGAAAGCGATTTTATTACGCCATCCTCACTTAATAGTCAGGAGTTGACTTTGAGAGCTGATTCCAAAAGTACTTCCGACTATTCAACCACTGAAACATTTGAGAACTTGGTTTTCAATAATTCTGTGGGGAATTCTTCCCAGTTTAAAAAAAATGAGAATGAGTTGCATACGATAGAAAAGTCTGTTCTAAGTGGACACATTAAAGGGAACCAGTCATTGATCTCAGCTGAACCAAGTAAGTAATAGGAGGATTATAAAGGTACTTAATTCTCTCTGCTTTACTTAGTTGTTTTTTCCCCCTCCTTGTGAACAAATTTGCTAAGCCAGTAATGTATTTATGGCATTATTTATCTTGAAACATAAAAAAAATACATTTCCCCTTTTTAGTTGTAGTTTCCAGTGATGAAGAAGGGCCCATTGAATATAAAAGTCCAAAAATTCTTAAATTACAACCTAAGCAAGACCATGAGATCACTAATGCAGATGAGAGTACTTCTGAATCAGCATTGTCACAATTACCATTGATTACCTGTGAATCTGAAAAGGTAATTTGTTTCTGCCTTCTCACAGTTTAACAGTAAAATATACACCATTGACTAATGACTATTATTTATTTTATCAAGTAGAATATTGTAATAAAAATTAGAAACATTCTTATTTTAGATTTAGAGATGTTTCATATTAGCTTGAGAGATATATTAATTATCTTTATTTTAAGTGAAAATTATATTCTTTTTCTGCTTATTTATATGGTTTCAATCTAAATATTGTATTATTTGAATATTTTTTCTTTTTTATGGTTCTCACTGAAAATTTAAATATTTTATCAAAACACTTTCTTGCCATTTGGGCAAATCACTTAACTTCTTTGAATTTCCTCATGTGTTAAATGGGAATAATAACAGCTGCCTCTCAAAATTATTTTCAGAAACCCCTCAAGTTTGGTAAATCCTTTGTTCTTCCTTCTTACAGAAATAACAAATGGATGTATCTATTGGTATAATGTCAGCCAATTGTGTTTTTGACATAGTTCTTTGAAGAATATAGCTCTGACGAAAGGTTCAAATTATTTATTGTCAATTTTTTTTTTCATTTTATCAACCTCTGATTATCTTATTTTTAAGAAATGTTTTTCAGTGACCAAAAGTACGTAATTATGGTAAACTTGTTGGTTTGTGTTCTAGTTTGCCAGCTGCTGGAATGCAATATACCAGAAACAGAATGGCTTTTAAAAAGGGGAATTTAATAAGTTGCTAATTTATAGTTCTAAGGCCGAGAAAATGTCCCAGTTAAAACAAGTCTATAGAAATGTCTAATCTAAGGCATCCAGGGTTCCTGGAACCATACCTTGGTTCAAGAAGGCCAATGAAGTTCAGGGTTTCTCTCTTAAGTGGAACGGCATCTGGCGAGCACAGTCAGAGTTTCTCTCTGAAGTGGAAGGCACATGGCAAATGCAGTCACAGTTTCTTCTTGGCTTGAAGGGCATATGGCGAGCAGGGCATCATCTGCTAGCTTTCTCTCCTGGCTTCCTGTTTCATGAAGCTCGCTGGGAGGCATTTTCCTTCTTCACCTCCAAAGGTCACTGGCTGGTAGACTCTGCTTCTCATGGCTATGTCGTTGTACTCTGCTCTCTCTAAATCTCTTTCATTCTCCAAAATGTTTCCTCTTTTATAGGACTCCAGAAACTTATCAAGACCCACCCAAATGGGTGGAAACATGTCGTCACCTAATCCAGTTTAATAACCACTGTTGATTAAATCACATATCCAGGAAGATGATCTGTTTACAGCTTCAAGCATACAGTATTAAATAGGGATTATTCTGCCTTTATGAAATGGGATTTAGATTAAAAAATGGCTTTTCTAGGGGACATACATCATTTCAAACCAGCACAGTTTGTAAATCATCTCAGACTTTTATCCTATAGAGTATGATGAAGAATTTGGTGGATCTATGAAGACAGTTTGACGGTTTGATTATCGTTACATCACTGGTAATCTACACAGAGATCACCTCAGCAGTGTTCTGATTTAGCTAAGATGTAACCATTCTTGCCAGATCAGGCCAATAGTCTACTTGATGGTTTAGGTTGCATAAGTGAAACTTTCATGTTAATAATGAGTTCAAATTTCTGTAGTCACCTTGATGGTAAATTGATTATGCAGTATGAAATGATGAAATTATTAGAAAATAACATCTCATATAGAATTGACAGAATGTGATTACAACCAAGCAGTAAATACTTTGGAGATCTACCAGGATCTATAAGGCAGAATTCTGCAACATTTCCATGCCTTCCCTGTTTCCAGTTTCAAATGATGCTATGGGAAACATAAATTGGTCATTTTTACGAAGTATGAACTCTCTACAAAATGTAAAGCCCAATAAAAAAATCTTTCTATCCCAACCTCTCATCTCATCACTAAAACAATCATAGTTATTTGTCTAACTGATTGGAAATACCTGTATTAGTTAGATTGCCTTTTTAACTTAAAGGATAAGAAGTATAACAAATAAAAAATTATAACGATAAAAAATTCTGTTAATCATGTAAGTAGCATTGTTAGCTGGGTTGAAAATAATGAGTACTGTATATGTTTCAAATGAGAATTAATCATATTTGCTAGAGATAGGTGAGTACACATGCAAAATACTAAAAAGTTTCTATAGTGGTAATTTATTTCATTATTTGTGATGTTAGGGTTAAAGAAGAATAATGTGCAAAAACGAGGTAAATGGAGAGTTGAAAAAAATAGCCTAAAAGTAGTGTCACATGCAGAAGAGATTGTGGGAAACAGCTGCTGCTAGTATTGCTGGTAGTCTATTATAACTTAAAAGCAGAGTTAGAGGGTTGAGTTAATGCGGTATGGTGTTTGAGGTTTAAGGCAACCATGAACCACTTCTAGTTTTCTCTCTTCAGACATAAAATTTTGTAAGAGCTATAGCAAGAGCATCATCTTTGTTTATGGAAGCAATTTTATGTGGTTGTAATAACACTTGACAAGAAGACAGAAAACCTGGGTTTGTGTTAGTTTTACTTATTACTAATTGCATAACCTTGGGCAAGTCATTTAACCAATCCAAGCATCTATTAACTTTTTAAAATGAAAAAAAAAATCTGCTATCATAAGGATGGTTGTGGAGATTAAAAGAGATAGTATATTTTAAAAAGCATTTTAATCTAAACCACTACATAAATCTAAATTTACTGCTATTGATTTAAAAAATGAATAGAGCATATTAGGGAATTTTGAATTTGAAATCATGGCTTTGCAGAAGAGAATATATTTAGGCTTATGAAATTAATTTTAGATTTGATTATTTACAGCAATTTTCTCAAAATGTTTATTTTCTTAAGAAAATAAAATCTAGGTAACTATTTCTTTACAGTGAAAACTGTGTATAATCCTTTACACTTTCAATTAATAGTGTTCAAAGAAGAATTTGACCTTGAAATCGTTTTCAACATTTATGTAATACTTAGAGTTATGTGCATTTGATAATTTATTCCTTGCTAGGTTTCATCTGAATTATGCCCATATAATCCTGTTATGGAAAATATTTCCTGTATTATGTCTATTAATGACATGGATCTACAACTGGATTTTATATTTACATCTGTTTATATTGGTAAAGTAAAGGGAGCTTCTAAAGGTTTTGTCACGGTAAGTATTTTCTCCTTGTTGGTTTTTTTTTCCATCTTGGATCATGGACAAGGCATTTTCAGAATTTTTCTCTCTAGTGAAAATGCAGAAAGAATTGAGATTAATTTCATATGGGACATTGGGTATTTTCGAAGTCATTATATCTATTTTGAAACGTCTTCCCCTTTCTGAAATTATGTATTTAATTTCTAATGGAGGCCATGTGTGAAAAAAAATCACAGGTGGTAGTGATATTTTGGGAGCTCTAAAAATTAGTTGGTGCTAAAGTAAATTTTTATTTAGGGTACAGTGGAGGTGAAGAAAATCTGATTTTCTTGGTTTAAATTATTGTAAACTGACAACCAAATTTCTAAACTTGTCATTTAAAGACCTTCAGCAACTGAACCTAATCTATTTTCCGCTTTTATTCAGTATTCTCCCTCATACCTATATGGAAGCCAGGGCAGATTTTATTTACTGTTCTATATTTTTCACCATTTCTGCCTGTTAAATCCTTATCATTTTTATCTGAAATACTACCTCTGCCAGGAAATCTTGCCTGATCCCACCATTTCACCAGAATTAACTTCTGCTTTTACCATGTACTTATTTCACTTGGAACATCTGTTATAAAATTCATTCTGTTCTATGTATTTTTTCATTAATTCTGTTCTTGGCTAAATTTTTCCATTAGACTTGAAGCTTTTTGTGAAGAAGCATGCTTACTCACTTTTGCAGCTTCCATAAATGACTCACACCTAAGTAGGCTATTATAAATGTTTGTTGAATTGTATTGAATATGTCAGATTATGGCAAAAACATTGAAATAATCTCCTATTTATACCCAGGTTATTTCCTAGAAGTTTTATTAATATTTCAACTGTGTTAGAGATGGAGCAGGCAATATAAAAAAGGAAAGATGTGGTCTCTGCTTTCAGTGAACTTTTGATCTAATGGACACATCAATAGACATTTACTTGGCATTATGGTAAATGTACAATGGAATTATATACAAGTATCGTACATATGGAGATGGGTTCTTATATCTGTCCAGATGAATCAGAGACAGCTTCATAAGGAAGATACACGTGATTTAAGACATGAAGTATAAGTTGACTTGATGACCTTGCTGGGAGATGTCCCAATAGAATAAATACCATCTACAAATTCAGATGAGTAATGTTGGCTTGTGATATAGTTAAAATTGGTTTTATTGGGAAGCATAAGGACAATTTATATTAATATAAAATATTAATATAAATTTAAAATTAATATTCCTTGACCACTGGATTTCAAATATTAGTGATTTGGGCAAGCTTTGGATACTTTTATAATTTTTTCTATTTAAAGGAATTTTGTTCACTATTCAGAATTTTTACTCTGTTTTGCTTTTTTATTTTAAATTCAGCTTTAGTCAGCTGTTTCTCTTGAGTTCTTATAATGGCACAAAGTTATATTACTTAGATATATGACAGTAGGTGATTAGCCAAAGTGTATGCATGGGAGGATCCAACATAAATTATTCAACAGTGAGATTTTTTTTTTTTTTTTTGCATGGGTAGGCACCGGGACCCAGGTCTCTGGCATGGCAGGTGAGAACTCTGCCTGCTGAGCCACCATGGCCTACCCTTGTCTTGTTTGTTTTTTTACAATAAAAACTTAAATATCTAATATTAGTAAAATGGTTTAGTAAATCAAAGTAAATATATGCATGTAAACAAATGTTGAGATGAATTCTGGAAAAATTAAATAGGATAGTGAGAGCATAAGCAATTTCAAAAATTAAAAATTTAGGATGAATAAAGAAAAGGAAAGTTTTCAAAAATTGATTTCAGATTTTCCGCAGACTTTTTATACATATATATTTTTGAAGCAGAGTTTATGAAGCTTGGTAACTTAGAAATGAAAGAACTTCTTATTTGGTAGATAAATAGAGAATAAAACTCAATCAGTCTCCAGATATTTAATGAGTGCCTACTCTATTAGATGTTGCAATAGACACTGGAGCTATTGTTCTCACTTTCACGATACAATTTAAACTAGAAACATCTGTGTTTGGAAACCAATAAGGTTTAAAACCCTTTTTTGGTGTAGAGAATACTACAGTGGATGTGAACATTTCTTTTTTTAAATCTTGGTTTTGTTGATAGCAGGACATTTTTTTTAAAGTACATGCTATGCTCAGAGAACTGCCCAGCCTACTGTAAGAAGGTACAAAATATCCTATGATCACCTTTAATCTTAAATTAAATAGCTGTGGTAGTTCAGAGGACTGGGTCTACCTTACTGCCACAAAAACATTTTTTTCACCCTTTCTTAAATAGAAGTTAAATTTTTAGTGGGAATAGAATTTTACCTCTGAGAAAGGCTTTGTCATTATACACAGGTGTAAATAAATGTCTTATTCTTACCAAGCAGAAAGGTTTAAAAGGACAAGGGCATTTGTGTGTGAGAGAGTGAGAGAAGAGTGTTGGTAATATAAATTAGGGACATATAAATGTACTATTACTTCTAATTTTGCCTTGGATTGGTGCTATAATTACATGTTCTAGCAAAGACTGAATAAATCTCAAAAGCAAACACTCTTTATGTAAATTTTTTAGAACTAGTTATTTACATTTGCAAAGATGTATTTTTATGAGATTAAAGACGCAGTGAAATGTCAAAAAAGGTTTTGGCAAGAATAAATATGCACTAAGTATATATGACAGTTAATTGAAAGTGACAGAATATGAAGGTGAATTTGACTAAATTAAATTAGATAACTAAATATTCTTAATCAGATGCTAATGTCTAATGATAATAGCCCCCTTTGATTAAGTCTTACCACGTGCCAGGCTTAGTTCAGAATCTTACTTTGTCCTTAGTCGTAAGGGAGTTTGTAACTTAAAACAAAGAAAGATCAGTGCTGGGAATGAAATACCTGTCAGCCTTCAACTAAAATTCATACAGTGAAGAATGTGTATGGCATTGGTACTTAATTTATGTTATTCTTTTGACAAGTGCATCACTGTTGTGGAGTTAGAGGTATTAGACTTTTGTAGTCATTTGGCATTAAAAAATTAACTGATTCATTTAGTTGTGGTTTCATGTTGTAAAAGCAGCATTTCAGTTATAGTTGGACTTGACAGGCTTTCTATAGGAACAGAATGTTCATGGCAGTAGAAACACAAGTTGAGTCTTTTTAACAGTTCTAATTTTGCATTTATTTATATATTGTAATAATATAATATATTAAAATATAATAAAATATATTTATATATTATAAATAATATAATGCATTGGCATTTTGCTTAGTTCAGCAGTCTCTCATGAGCTTGGTTAGTGTGAGTACATCCCTAGAGGATGATAACTTTTGCTGAGATACCAGCTTCTGAACCTGCAAAGCCAAAAGTCAAACCCTGCTCTGTGGTGTCTTTGCCAAAGTCAGTGTCTCATAAGATCAGTTGGCAGTTTCTTCTGGATATAATCTGACTTTGCCTTATTTCTAATTTAAATCTTTAGGAAACATTTAAAATATATATATTAAATAATATATTATTGGTTATATTTGATAATATAACACTGGTTTTATAAATAAGCATATTATGAATTTGTTCAGAGCTCTTTAACTTCTATAAAACAATTTACGGTGAAGCATTGTCTTGGTTTATCGATGAGAGGGCTTTTGAGTACTTTTAATCTAGACTTTGAATATGTACTTGCAGTTTGAAAAAGACAAAAATTAAAAACATTTTGAATAATAACATGTTTTTAGTAGTAACTAATTTTTTGTTTTTTAAATTTTTCCTCTAAGTTCACGACAAAGTATGTTAAGATCCCATTTCAAGGTAAGTTGTCATTGTCTTAAGACCTCTTTTCACTGTATTTTTTTTCATGTCTTCACTGAGCCATTTATTTTATTTCTAACATCTACAAAATAAAGATAAAATATTATAAACACCTTTAATACCTTGTTTTTAGCCCATCTTGCTGTATTTTTTTTTTTTTTTAATGGGCAGGCGCCGGGAATCAAACCTGGGTCCTCTGGCATGGCAGGCGAGCATTCTTGCCTGCTGAGCCACTGTGACCCACCCTCACAGTATTTTTGAGTGTAAAATAAAAATGGTTAGCAAAATTTCTGAAATCTTTTGCAACTGATTTTTCCTTAATTTTGTTAAATATGGAATTTAAAACCAAGAGTTTTAGTAAGGAGTTCTTTGTTAACATTTAATTAGCAGCTTCAACAGAGTTAAAATGTTTTAAAATACTGAAAATACAGTATACTCATATTTTAATGACTTCAACTGAAATATTATCTTGGGATTAACAGAAATCCCAAGTTTTGGTAGGAAGCAAGAATATTTTTGGTATATAAAAATGGATGAAAATAGGAACTATAAAAAAAGAAGCATTTCTATGACGCACATAAATTTGTAAAAGATTTTTAAATAGAGGTTTTTATGCTGTGTTTTAATCTGGGTAAAGCAAAGTAAATTGGAAAATATACCTGTGGATTGTAGAGACTCAGACTATTTTCTCATTCTTTTTCGCCCCACTCAGAATCCTTTCAGAATAAATAATGATATTAAGAAGACAAGTAATAAGCTATGGAGATTAGTCTCAAAAGAATAAATTATGAAAAGAATGAGGAAAAAATATATACATAAGCAATATATCAGAAAAGAACTAGGTAGGAGGAAGCTTCTAAGACTGAAGATGTTCTCAAAATAAATTTAATTGGACTCTAACAGATATCCCATGTACAGAAATCCAAAACTATGCATTATGTTAATGAATCTAATAATTAGGAAGTCACCATAAATAGTAAGAATATGAGGTACAGAATAAAATGTATTGATAGTCCTAGTTGGAAATTTTAGTAGCTTTTTAAAGAATAATACAACATTAGCTATTTAAAAGAACCAGATAAAGTCCTGTGATTTTTTTTTATTGTGGTAACATAAATATAACACAAAATTTCTCATTTTAACCATTTATTTTTTATTAGAGAAGTAGGTTTATGAAAAATCACGCAGAAAATCAAAGTTCCCATATATCACCCTCCTCATACACAGTTTTCCCTATTATTAACACTTTACATTAGCATGTTACAATTGAAGAAGCAATAGTAATATAATTATACTGTAATTATTATAATATTGTAAATATTATACAATATTAATATAATTAACTTTAGTTCATAGTTTACATTAGGGTTCACTCCTTGTGTTGTATAGTCCTATGTTTGGTTTTTTTAAATTTGATTCTAGTAACATATACACAATATAAAATGTCCCCTTTTTAACAGTATTCAAATTTATAATTCAGTGGTGTTCATTACATTCACAATGTTGTATTGCAATCACCACCATCCATTATCAAAACTTTTTTATCACTCCAAACAGAAATTTTGGAGTTAATTAAGCATTGACTCTCCATTCCCTACCCTACCCCAGCCCCTGGTGACCTATATTGTACTTTCTGACTGTATGAATCTTCTTATTCTAATTATATTCATTCTTTTGTGTCTGGCTTATTTCACTCAACATAATGTCTTCAAGGTTCATCCATATTGTTTCATGCATCACATGTTTCAGGTCTGCATTCCTTTTTTATGATTGAATAATGTTCCATTGTCTGCATAAATCATGTTTTGTTTACTCACTCTGCTCATTTGGGTTGCTTCCATCTTTTGGCAATTGTGAATAATGCCACTATATATATTATATATATATATTGGGTGTGCAAATATCTATTTAAATCTCTGCCTTCAGTTCTTTTTGGTATATACCTAGAAGTGGGATTGTTGGGTCACGTGATGATATTATACTGAATTTTCTGAGGAACTACCAAACCGTTTTCCACAGCAGCTGTACCATTTTACACCCCTAAGACAATGAATGAGTGTTTCTATTTCCTCATCTGCTCCAACATTTATTTTCTGTTATTTCAATAGTAGCAATTCTAGTGAGTGTGAAATAATATCTCATTGTGGTTTTGATTTGTGTTTCCCTCATGGCTAATGATGTGATCATTGTTTCATGTGCTTATAGGCATAATGTCTATTTAAGTTTTTTTGTCTGTCTTTTTTTGTTGTTGTAGGATTTCTGTGTGAATTCTAGATATTAAACCCTTATTGGGTTTTTGTCTGTCTTTTTTTGTTGTAGGATTTCTGTATGAATTCTAGATATTAAACCCTTATTGGATATGTGGTTTCCAAATATTTTCTCCCATTATGTAGGTTGTAATTTTACTTTCATGATTAATTATTTTGATGTACAAAAGTTAGTATTTTTGATGAATTTGGATTATCTGTTTTTTTTGTGTTCCTTGTGCTTTGGATATAAAGTCTAAAACCATTATGTAACATGATCTTGAAGATACTTTCCTGTATTTTCTTCTAGGAGTTTTATAGTTTGGGTTCTTATATTTAGGTACTTGATCTATTCTGAATTGAGTTTTGTTTATGGTGTGAGGTAGGGGTCCACCTTCATTCTTTTGCATTTGTATATCCAGTTTTCTGGCAACATTTGTTGAAGACACTATTCTTTCCCCACAGAGTGAACTTGGCACCCTTATCAAAAAAATAAATTTGCTATAGATTTGAAGGTTTATTTCTGAACTCTCAGTTCTGTTTCCTTAGTCTGTATGTCTGTCCTTGTGTCAGTACCATGCAGTTTGATTACTGTAGCTTTGTAACAACTTTTAAAATCAGAAGTGAGAGTCCTCCAGCTTTGTTCTTTTTCAAGATAGTTTTGTCTGTTTGGGGCTCCTTACCCTTCCATGTAATTTTGATGATTGACTTTTCCATTTCTGCAAAGAAAGATGTTGAAATTTTAATTGGGATTGCATTTAATAATCTATAAATTGCTTTGGGTGGATTGACATCTTAACAAGATTTAGTCTTCTAATCCATGAACATAGAATATTCTTTCATTTTTTAGGTGTTCTGTTATTTCTTTCAGCAATGTTTTGTAGTTTTCTGCATATAAGTCCTTTACATCCTTGGTTAAATTTATTCCTAGATGTTTGCTTCTTTTAATTGCTATTGTAAATGGATTTTTTTCTTGATTTCTTCTTCATATTCTTCATTACTATTGAATAGAAACAGTGCTGATTTTTGTGTATTGATCTCATACTCTACCACTATAGTGAGAGGTTTTTCTGAGAGTTCTTTTTTTTTAACTTTTTACAATTGTATAATATAACATACATACAAAGCAAAGAAAGAAAAAAGCAATAGTTTTCAAAGAACTCTTCAACAAGTAGTTACAGGACAGATCCCAGAATTTGTCATGGGCTTCATGGGCTACCATACCATCATCTTTCTGATAGTTCTTAACCATCTTTTCTTTTAGTTTGTCTTAACGGTTTCACCGATAGTTTTCAAGATGGGGCAATTACAGTGTGAAGAATAGAATGGTGGCTTGGGAACATTAAAGATTGCTGATTAATCAAGTATTACGAATGCCCATTTAAAACTGATTTTCAAGCTTTAGTGTTTATTTGAATCACTGGGAATCTTTTTAAATTAAATATTCGGATCCAGTAGATTAGGGTGGTGTCTGAGATTCTGCATTTCTAACCAGCTCCTAGGTAATGCCAATGTCTGGGTCTTTAAGGACCTGTGAATAACAAGGTGTCAGGAGAGTTTTATTTCAAATAGGTATCCATCTTGGGTTTATATTGCTGGTTCAGCTGCTTTCTTAAAGTTGGGCCAGACGGTGTTCTTTAAACAAGTTTTCTGTGTTTCTTTGAGTTAAAAAACAAAAAAAAACCACAGAAAGTCCTCACAGGAGATTCCTTTAGCTCCTTAAGAGGGAGAAGGACTCATAATTCAGAGTGATTTTCTAGATGTTTTGAGACGTAATACCTGGAAGAATTTTAGGAAAAATGTCTTAGATCATTCACAACCTCATATTATCTATTTGTGAGTATGTTTGGACAATGGCTATTCACAACATGCAGATGTTTTGGGAGAAGGGAAGTATTCATTAGAAAAATGGGCAGAAATTGATGTGTGTATGCCTTTGGAATCTTGATTTATAGTATTGACCAGGATAGAAAAGTATTATTTTCTAAGTTACATGCTTAACTTTCTGCATTGAAAAGATAGTCTTTTCTTTTCTTTAAGTTTTTAAAATTTTATTTAATAATTGTTTAGTTTAAGTTTTATTTAATAATTATTTAGTCATTCCTAATCATAGTGTGATCTTTCCCCTTCTGATAATACTTCTTGGGGCACCTCAGCTAAGTTTAGTGAAGTGGACTATAAATAATTTCCAAAACACTTTGCGTATAATATTTTTGAAAAATATATTAATGAATTGTCATATAGTACCTAAGTGCTGTATTATTAAATTATCTTTTATTTATTTAAGTGTCCCTGAATGAGATTTCATTACTAGTGGATACCAAACATTTAAAGAGGTTTGGATTATGGAAGAGTGAGGATGATGACCACAGTAAAAGGAGTCATGCTATCCTTTTCCTCTGGGTCTCTTCAAACTATCTTCAAGAGATTCAGACCCAATTAGAAGACTCTCTATTAAGCCAGCAATGTGAGTATAAAATGATTTCTAAGTTTCAGCATAACCTGAGAAATCTTGTAAACTAGTTTTAAAAAAATAATTTAATAGAATATAATTATTCATTGAATTAAAATTAATTTGTTGAATTAAAAATAATTTTATCCTTTAATATTATGTAAGATAAATTTTATTTATTCACATAATTTCTCTTGATAATTTTATTCACCCAAGTGAAATTATTTTATGGAATAAAATAAGTAACTTATCTTTTAGTCAGTTGCCATCCCTGGTGTTCTAGTTTGCTAGCTGCTTGAATGCAATATACCAGAAACAGAATGGCTTTTAAAAGGGGAATTTAATGAGTTTACAGTTCTAGTTTACAGTTCTAAGGCCGAGAAAATGTCCCAATTAAAACAAGTCTATAGAAATGTCCAATCAAAGGCATCCAGGGAAAGATACCTGGTTCAAGAAGGCCTATGAAGTTCAGGGTTTCTCTCTCAAGTGAGAAGACACATGGAGAACATAGTCAGGGTTCCTCTCTCATCCAGAAGGGCACATGGTGAACACGGTGTCATCTGCTAGCTTCTTCTCCTGGCTTCCTGTTTCATGAAGCTCCCCAGGAGGCATTTTCCTTCTTCATCTCCAAAGGTCGCTGGCTGATGAACTCTGCTTCTCGTAGCTATGCCATTCTGCTCTACTCTCTCTGAATCTCTCATTCTCCAAAATGTTTCCTCTTTTATAGGACTTCAGAAACTAATCAAGACCCACCCATATGGGTGGGACATTTTGTCACCTAATCCAGTTTAACAACCACTCTTGATTAAATCACATCTCCAGGGAGATGATCTGATTACAGTTTCAAACATACAGTATTGAAAAGGGATTACTCTGCCTTTAGGAAATGGGATTTTGATTAAAACATGGCTTTTCTAGGGGGCATTCATCCTTTCAAACCAGCATACCTGGCTACCTTTATCATGAGTTCCTTGCCCTTGTTTCATAATGAGCTGTGACAGAGGTAATCAGTGATAAAGTTACATAAAATATAGAAGTCTCAGCATTTTCTATAGTTTGTAAAAAAGAAAACTCAGTTTGTTTATGTGTTTTTCTTTAAGATGGGGTTGAATAAGTTTCTATGCACTCTGTTTTTTTTTGCAGATTTCATTGAGATGTATTCACATCATATATTCCATCCAAATATACAGTCAGTATTTCACAGTATCATCATTAGCTGTGCAATCATCACACTAAATTTTAGACCATTCTCATTGCTCCAAAAAGAAACTTACAGATAGAAACCCAAAAAGAAAACCCCAAACACCCCTTACACATTATCTCTCCCTAGAAGAAGCTAGAGAAAAATAATTAATTGGTTATCATCAGTCTGGTATGCATTCATCCAACCATAAATTCATTAACACATTAACTGAGTACCTAGTAAGTGCCAGACACTAGAGATACAGCAGTTAATACCATTGTGGAGTTTTCATTCTAATATTTTAGATTTAGAACACAAATCTAAAAATTGTGAGTTTTGGTTGACGGTTACCAATGGCTTATTTTGGGGTTTCAATTTGCCTGGGTTATTTCCTAACATGCAGAATGTTAGTAAATAGTTAAATTGTTTTAAGTGTGATCTCCTTGAAAAATAGTACAATTAATAAAAATTGTTCATTTTTTCTTTTATAGCAAAATGCAGTGAATTCATTTTCCTTGAACTACCCGATTCTATTTCACAAAGAGAAGAATTAAAATTGAAAGATATTATGACAGAAATAAGTACCACCAGTGGAGAATTAGAGCTTTCTTATCCATTGTCTTGGGTTCAGGCACTTCCTTTGTTTCAGAATCTTTCTTCAAAAGAAAGTTCTTTTATTCATTATTACTGTGCTTCAACTTGTTCTTTCCCTGCTGTTGCTGCTGAAGAAGAAATAAAGGTGAAATCAATATCTCAGGTTAGCATATGGTTATTATAATTTGGAGGGGATTGGGTTAAATTTTTTTCATTGAAATTTAGCTGATTTCAGAATGCTATGTTTTGTCAAAAGGCACAAAAATCACCCTGAAAGAGCTTCCAGTGCCAAAGCTGGAACAGTCTGATCGGCGAATCAGTAATGATAGTATGAAATTAGAACCCAGAAGTAAAATAAATAGCCATGACTCTATATGTAAATAGATAACTAAAAATGAATGAATGAATGATAAATGGGGGATGAGGAAGTTTTTCCTTAGAGGAGAATTATAGTTAATAAATATAAAAGGAGCATGGGAAATATAAAGTCACCATTTGAATACCAGTAATAATTGTTGCAGGTAAGATACAGTTGATGGATACTAAATTTAATGGGTAAAAATATAAGGAAAAACAGGATATTTGCATAATTTCAAACTATCTTGTTCAAAATATTTATTAATTACAAAAAGAAAAGTATTAATTTTACAGTAGATTTTTAAAAGTAAAGTTTTATACTGGCAGATAGGACCCTAATCAAATGATCTAAATTAATATCATCAGTAGTAGGGCATATTGACATAATAGTATCATGTGCCGAGAAGGATACATCACTTCTCTGGTGTTCTTCCTAATAATGTATAACCTAAGTCTAATTTTGGGAAAAGTCAGACAAATTCAGTTACAGAATAAATGACCAGTACTCTTCAAATGTGTCAATGTCTTAAAAGACAAGGAAAGACTGAGGAATTGTAGGCTCTTGGAACAGGAGAAAAGATATTAGTGGAAAAACTAGGGATACCAGAATGAAGTCTGTAGTTTAGTTAATAGTATTATAACAATGTTAGTTTCTTAGTCTTGATAATTGTTCTGCCATTACATATGGGATTAATGTTAGGGAAATCTGGGTAAAGTTTTATTTTCCATACTCTTCTATAAATCTAAGATTATATTGAAACAATTAATAGAAAGTTAAAAATTGCTGTTTATTTTTATGGAAGGTTGGCAATATACGTGTAGCTTATATGTGCCAGGTACCTTCAGAAAGCAAAGTGTTAAGCTTGCTATGGCATATGTGTACACACATACACATACATACATGCGCATACACACATATATAGATATACATGTATACATGTGTGTATATACATGTATATATATATTTATATTTATGGGTTTGATCTGGAGCTAATCTTCTATTCAAAGGGTTTACAGAATGACACTTTAGTGGAGGATGAGATATAAGGCTTTGTTGCCATCTTACTTTATTCATAATGTTGTTAAAACCTTACATAGTTATTATATTGTGAGTACAAATCCATCTCTTGCTTTTCCATTTAATAATAGAATATAAATTTGTGTTATACGCTATTTCAGTATCTTTTCATTTCATTTCAGTTTTATTGTTTTCCTGTTGTTTATCACCTCTTCTGTTCATTTTGGACTACAAAGTTTTTCAAATTCTTCTTTAATTATACAGTATAAATTTGAATTTAATACTTCAAGTTAATCTTTGACCATTATATGTGCAATATCTCCTGAATACAAATGTTCTATAAATAATAGATTGGTTATATATTTATAGAAATTCTAAAAGTATTAATATAATAGTTAATGTGGATTTCTTTTAATCACTCCATTTTCTCACAAATCTAAGTTTTGACTGTGTTTTTGAGTGTTGATATATTTGTATTTATGTGTCTAAGGAGCCCTTTTCCCTTACCATTTTCTGTCAGTTATCAAATACAGATGCTGCCAAGCCTACTTATACCTTCCTGCAGAAGCAAAGTAGTGGTTGCTACTCACTTTCTATTACATCTAATCCAGATGAAGAATGGCGAGAAGTCAGGCACACTGGACCTGTTCAGAAGTATGTACTGTGTCATAACCCACTTGTAATTGGTAGGCATGTTAGTAGTTTTCATTCATGTTGCTGCTTTTTAGTAGGTCACTTCTGAAATGTTTTGGGTTTGCTCCCAGTTAATAACAGACATAATTTCTGGAAATTGGTGGTATTGTTTTATGATGAAATTTAAGAAAACAGTAGGTGCATTTTTATGTAATTAAGACAAAAATGTCATATTTGGTAGACTATTGAAAATACTTGAAAGGTATGGTTTGAAGATTATATATTCTGTTTCTGAATTTCATATATATATGTATGAAAATAAAATTGCTTACTAAAGTGTACCTTAATTTAAGGTACTTTGGAGTTTATTGAAAGTTTCCTTTTAGAAGTTCCTTCTTTGTTCATGTTATCTTTTCATGGTGAGTCTCATGCTGATAAGTCATATTGGGAAGTTATGCATTCGAGGGCAATTTCTAGTCCTTCATTCTTTTTCCCTGTAATTTTTATAAATATGCAAATAATAGCATAGAAAATGAAAATAGCCAATAAAATAGAAATGTCATATTAGTATTTGGAAATTCCAGTAGTTTTTTTGTTTGATTTAAGTGCCATGATACCAAGATCATATCAGTTGTGATGACTCGTATTTTCTTAAATCTTGCTGCTTTGATCTTTCTACATCTGTTCAAGTACTATCCTGTCTATTTCAAAATTATCGTTAGGAATTCACAACTGATCTTATTTTTAAGCTTTAAGGGAGGGTGCTAAAAGAAAGGTACCTATTTCATTATCAGCTTTTCTCTGCTATTTTCTGGTTGTGATCTACTTGTTTCCTTTATGTTCTCTTAAGTTTTGTAAGCACTTTCCTACAGGAAACATGCCTCCTGTGCTCCCATGTTATTTTTTTATAGCCCAGCTGCTGGTATAGACTAACTGCCAGGAGAAGAGCATTGTTTTTTATTACAGGCTCTTCTGAATAGAAAGAAACTTGTCTCCAGGATTCAAATTTAGAATTGGAAAGTAAAGCATAGGAGAATTTTCTATATTTTATTACATCAGCTTGTTAAAAGTTTAAAAATTATGTAAAAGAGAAACATTCTTAATAATATTGTAACTGATTGTGAGATAGAACCTACTGATTAGACAAATTTTGAGAATAATCCACATGAGTAGGATTGAAAAGGAAAAGATGATATGCAATGAGAATACTATTAGTTTCTTATTAAAATAAAGAAAGGAAAATGTAATGCTTTATCCTAGAAATATTTTTCTACCCTACAGATTGTAGTTATACAAACTACTGCCTTATTATTGTTCCCTCCAACAATGCCAATCTATTTTAACTTTATTTTCACTTTTTAAGGTTGATTGTATATCCTCCACCACCTACTAAGGGGGGATTAGGAGTAACTAATGAAGATCTGGAGTGCTTAGAAGAAGGAGAGTTTCTTAATGATGTAATCATTGATTTCTATCTTAAGTACGTATAATGATAAATGATCTGATTTTTTTTTTATAGGTTTTGCTGTGAAACTGGAAATAATTGTCTCTTTTACTGAGATATTCAACTCTAACCAAAAATAAGCTGCCATGTTTTTAGATTTGGAAAATTTTTGCTTAGCAAAATTTTACAGTGGTTGACTGATTTGGTTTCATTCTTTTACTTCTTAAAAATACTGTATACTCAGAAGAGCTGTGTTTTTTTTTTACTCTTCATTTTTGTTTATTTTTTCATGTTTTTTCTGATTATTGGAACTCAATCTGTTAGATATTTATTTTTAACTTCTTTGATTACTGTATTATTGTGGTGAAAGAAGTATTTCATAATTATAAGCCACTTTGGGAACTGAAAAGAAGCAACTCTATTCAGTTAGTTGTCTATTGAATTTTGAATCCCTATAAGAGTCAACTGTCAACCCATTCCATTAAAAAATATTTTAAAATTGAAGAAGTAATTATGAAGGAATTTAGAACTTTAATGCAAAGGAAACTTATTTCTAGTCCTCATCTTTTACTGTATCTCTACATCTTCAGTACTTGCTGGAAATGTCTCCTAATTATTTTATGGACTCCTTCCAAACTGAAGTACCATTTTATTTAAGTCCTATTGTTTTACTAATAATACGTATTTATTTCAATCACTCAGGCTCAAAATCTTACTTTATCATTTATTCAGACATTGTAAACTTTCAGAATCTGAAAGTTCAATTTGAGTCTTTTTTTAAATGTCTTTAACCTTTGAACATATGGAATACAGTTATAGTTTCTTTAAATTTTTTTTCTCCTTATTCTAACATCTGTGTCAATTCTGGCTTAGTTCAATTGACTGCTTTTTCTCTTCACTATGAATTGTACTTTCTTGCTTCTTTTTATGTCTAGTGTTTTTTTTTTTTTTTTAATTGGATGTCAGACATTATGAATTTTACCCTATTGGGTGCTGGATATTTTTGCTTTCCTATAAATATTCTTAACTGTTGTTCTGGAATACAGTTAATTTATTTGGTAACAGTTTGTTGCTTTGGGGTCTTCTAAGATTTATTAGGCAAGACCAACAAATTAATCCCCAGTACTGTGAAAAGACCTGTCTGAGTGCTCTATTCAGTGCCTCATGAATTATGAGGTTTCCCGTCTGGCTTATAGGAATGGGCACCTGGCCTGCATGAGTGCTGGGTACCATTTTCTCTAATATCTGCAATTGGTTCTTTTTCCCAGTCTCAGGTACTCTCCTCACACTTACACAGTGATTAATACTTTGCTAAATACTTAAGAGGGATTCTCTGCAAATGCCCTGAATCCTCTCTGTATATAGCCCTTTTCTCTCCAGAATTCTGATCTACAAACTCTAGCTGTCTTGGTCTCCCCAGACTTTCAGCTCCATTGCCTCTACTCAGGGAGTCTGCTGGATTACCTTTCCCTGTGCTGCAGCCTGGAAACTTTCAAGGCAATAAACTGGGGCAATAATAGGATTCAGTTTGTTTCCTGTCTCTCAGGTATCACTATTCTTTGCTGCCTGTGTCCACTGTGTTAAGAAGCACTATTTCCTATATTCTGCCCAGTTATTTTGCTTGGGAGTGTAAAAAAACTGGGAGGGTAAATCCAATCCCTGCTATTCCAACTTGGTCAGAAATGGAAGTCTCCCAGTTATCAACTCTTTACACTTCCTTCCATGATTCTCTGGGAATCTACTGAATCATTCTACTACCTAATCATTCTACTGCCACCATGATCTTTTTAATTTTCTTCATCTCACCTGAATTGTTCTATTTTTTTAACCATTCTCATTTTATCCTGTCTTTTTCTGTCCATTATTACCACCATAATTCTATTTAAACTGCTTGATAACTGCAATTCCCAATAGAAACTTCTAGTAATTTCTTATTATCTATCAGAATGAATTAAAACACAGTCTCTCATTTGAGGATTTGATAATAGATGCTGATCTGTCTTTTGGCCAGCTTCTAATAACCCTGTACATATCACATAGTCTGGCAAAACTGAGTTATAAAAGTTTATTAAACAAATTCCATCCAAATAAGGACTCTTCTACCTTAATGTCCAGTTTTTCTTATTTCCTGGAATACATTCCTTCTTATCTCAACCTGTTAAATTTTATTCCTCTCTCAAATTCCTCTCAATGATAACTTCAAGAAACTTTTCCTGATCTTCTAAACAGATATTAACTTCTATAATACTTTATATGCATCTCTTTTATGGTAGTTATAGTATTCTGCCTTATTTTAAAGTTATTTGGTGATTTTAGGATCATTCTCCTTCTAAACATTAGGCATCTTATGTGTTACTTATTTTTGTATCCCTATCAAAATGCCAAATTTAAATTTTGTGAGAGAAATTGAATCATCTTAGGTGTTAATTTTGGTATCTTTTGTTGGAATTAACTAATACAATTTTATTTCTAATTCAGTTCTGGTAGTATTTTTCTATACTTGATTTTTACTAAATTGCTTGTACATTTGTTTTATTAACTTCTTTTTAGAGAGCATTGTAACTTCATTTCACAATTGTTCTCTGTGTTTTAAAATGATGCATAACTTTCAATTAGTAAAGTGCATAAATATTAAGCATATAGCTAATGAATGTGTACATTTATACTGCCATGTAAGCACCATTCAGATCAAGATAGGGCACATTTCCAGCACTTTAGCAGGCTTCCTTTGTCCCCTTCCAGATACAACATCCTCTGCATGACAATATTTAAAATATTTCACGTTGTATTTGTTTTTAGTGCATTTTTTTTAGCAATTACAAAGTCATTTTCAAACCAGCACAAAGCATTAAAAGTAGCTAAGTTCTCTAATTATGAAGTATTCAATCACGAAATGATTAAATTACAAATTTATGTTGACATATTGTTTTAGTATAGAAATATACTAGGGATTTAGAGTTTAGTCATGTCTCAGAGTTAACATTTTTGTAGATATATTTGGCAGTGCCATGATTGTATTTTATACTTCATTCTGTGATTATTTGATTAATATTTCTTTCTACCTTCATCCCTATGGATTGTAAGCTTTGTGGTTTCAGGTACTAGTTTGTTTGCTTTTTTCTGCTCTCATTTAATGTCTGTAGTGTGAACATAGTGCTTGGCAGTGTTAGGAATTTAACAAATATATTGTAAATGAACGAATAAGCCGGCAATTGTTGCTTTAAATGATCTTGATAGAAGGCTAGATAACTAAAGAACAAACTGTTCGCTGAAATCAAAGAAAACTTCAAAATTACTTTGGATGGATGATGTAAAAATTAAAATTTCCAGTATACATAAAATAATTGGGGTGAGACCAGGTGAAATCTTCTAAAAGTTAATTGACTTTTCTGGGGTTGCTACTTTACAGGTATCTCTTACTGGAGAAGGCATCAGATGATCTTGTTGAACGAAGTCACATTTTTAGTAGTTTTTTCTATAAATGCTTGACAAGAAAGGAAAATAATTTAACAGAAGATAATTCAAATCTTTCGTAAGTCAATCTATTAATGTTCTTAAATTTTAAGAGGAAAATCTACTATTTTTATGTTCTTGAGCAGTGTTATCACTTGTGCAGGTCTTAGGTCTGTTTGCTCTCATAGGCATTATCAATCTCAACTCTTCTGCTCCTTGTCACAGGAAGGCTGATTCTTGTGGGCTGCATTTCCAAGTTTTATGGGGGACACGTGGAGATTGGATGGCAGAGAAGGAAGAAGCTAGGTTATTTTTTCTTTATCTTTTTTTTTTGCCTTGGGCAGTAATCTGGTAGTGGCTGCATCTCTGTGGGTTCTTCTCTCACTGGACAGACCTCCTAGGACTCCTGACTTCCATCTGGAGATACCGCTTCTTTTCTTTAACCCTCCAACATAGGAAGCTAGAGGTTTTCTTCTATTTCTAATCTCTAATTGCCACAATGTCCTCTTTTTTGGCTTTGTAGTTTTTCTGTCGCTTCTGTAGACAGTTCCCTGCATTACACTCTAACTGTTGTAAATATACAGGGTTGTTTTTATGTTTTCTTGTTTTTTGTTTGTTTTTTGTTAGAGAAGTTATAGGTTTACAGAAAAATCATGCATGAGATACAGAGTTCCCATATACCACCCTATTATTAATACCTTGCATTAGTGTGGTACATTTATTATAATTCATGAAAGAACATTTTTATAATTGTACTGTTAACTATAGCCCATCGTTTACAATAGGGTTCACTATGTTGTATACTCCTATGCTTTTTCTTAAATTTTTGTTATAGTAGCATATATACAACCTCAAAGTTTCCTTTTAACCACATTCACATATATAATTCAGTCCTGTTAATTACTTTTACAATGTTGTACTACCATCACCACCATTCATTAGGATCCTTACTATTTAATAAAACTGATGTAACATTTTATAAAATACTGTATTTTGCACATTTTATCTGAGTTTCTGCCCAATAATTTTTGTATTAATGCTATAGAAAAGTGGATAAGTATAGGCAAAAAAGGGGAGAGATTAAGGAGTTACCATTATTTCTTAGACATATGATAGTCTAAGGGTTTTTAAGCAAAAGGTTAATGTAAACATTTGTCTACCACTTTACAATTTACAAAATACATTTACCGACGAAAGGTTTATTTTGTCCAGAACCTAAATTTTCTGTAGCATATAATATAACTCAATCTGTTTGTATAGATCATTTAAACAGTCCAAACGGGGGGAGCCCAGAATAAGAATGAAGGCCTTTAATCCTTTATCACTTAACGTAATACCTGAATAAATCCCAGAGTATTTTAAGCAGGTAATCAGAAAGTATTGGCAAAGTCCCATGAGGGGTGGGAGGAAAAAAATATGGTACTCTATACTTTATCACCAAGGAAACTCCTGATACTGTGTGTGCTGGTTTGAAAGGAAGTATGCCCCCTAAGGAAAGCCATGTTTTGATATAAATCCCATTTCTAAAAGGTAGAATAATCCTTATTCAATACTATGTATTTGAAACTGTAATGAGATCATCTCCCTTGTTGATGTGATTTAGTCAAGAATGGTTGTTAAACTGGATTAGGGGATGACATGTCTCCACCCATTTGAGTGGGTCTTGATTGGTTTACTGGAGTCCTATAAAAGAAGAAACATTTTGGAGAAAAAGATTCGGAGAGAGCAGAGAATGCTGCAGCACCACGAAGCAGTGAGTCCACCAGCCAGCGACCTTTAAAGATGAAGAAGAGAAACGCCTCCCGGGGAGCTTCATGAAACTGGAAGCCAGGAGAGGAAGCTAGCAGATGATGCCGTATTCACCATGTGCCCTTCCAGCCGAGTGAGAAGCCCTGACTGTGTTCGCCATGTGCCTTTCCAGATAAGATAGAAACCCTGAGCATCATTGGCCTTCTTGAACCAAGGTATCGCTCCTTGGATGCCTTAGATTGGACAATTCTATAGACTTGTTGTAATTGGGTCATTTTCTCGGCCTTAGAACTATAAACTAGCAACTCATTAAATTCCCCCCTTTAAAAGCCATTCCGATTCTGGTATATTACATTCTGGCAGCTAGCTAACTAGAACACTGTGTCTAATATTAGTAACACCCAAATCAGCAGGTCAGTCCTTGATCTTGAGGCTTGTTCTTGTGATGCTTATGTTTGTAGTGGAGAAGCTGAACTTACTTATAGGTGTGCCTAAGAGTTACTTCTGGAGGACCTCTTTTTTTTGCTCAGATGTGGCCTCTCTCTCTCTAAGTCCACCTCTGCAAGTGAAGTCATTGCCCTCCCTTCTATGTGAGATGTGACATCTGGGGGTGAAAGTCTCCCTGACGGGCGTGGGAGATGGCTTGCAGGGATGAGCTTACCCCTGGCATTGTGGGATTAACAATGCCATCCTGACCAAAATGGGGAAAAGAAGTGTAACAAATAAGGTATCTGTGGTTGAGAGAGTTTAAATAGAGTCAAAAGGTTACTCTGGAGGTCATGCTTATGCAAGCTTCAGTTAGTCCTTACTACCTATCATACTTGCCAACCCCCAATCAAAACCATTCCTGCCAATCCTAAAGAACACCTAGGGCATTATGTAAGATTCTACAAAGGTTCCATGTACTAGGGTAACTTTTCAAAAACCTACAACCTCCATGTGTGTCCCTGGACCAGAAAGTCCTGAAATGCAGAGGGGCCAGCCTCTCTGGAACTTCAACCGATTCCATCCCCCTATCCCATATTATCCACAGCCCCTTCCAATATGAAAAAGTAAGAACACGCATAGCCCAAATACTCCTAAAGAGTGGGATATAAAGATCAAGGGTGATAGTGGAGGTATATAGAGAAGGTAGGCTTCACAAATGTTATATTGATATTTCTTTTAGTCTCCAATATCTCAGAGCATCTAGAAATAAAAAGCTAAAATTGTGGAATTGTAACCCACACCAAACTCTGAAATCTGTTCTACAACTGATTGTTGCGATGTGCTTTGAAGTTTATTGCTTTTTTGTATATATGTTATTTTTCACAAAAAACAAGAAAAGGAAACTCGATTGTGATGATAAATGCGCAGCTATGTGAAGATATTGTGTACCATTGATTGTACACTTTGGTTGATTACATGGTATATGAGTATATAATATTTATCAATAAAAATTTAAAAATTAGGGAAAAAGATACATTTACCTACATTATCTCAATTTCCCCCCTCATAACAGTGCTGTTAGATATGTAGGACATATATATAAATATATATATATTACATTACATAATATATATATATATAACATTTTAATTTTTTAGAGGAAGAAGCAGAGAAATAAAGATTGTAATATAAGGATAAACAGCTAGGGAATGGCAAAACTGTTTGGTTCTTAAATCCGTATTTTTTAACCTCTAGTTCTGGGATGTTTTCATTATACTAGACTGCCTTAAAAGTGGTTGTGAGAATATGTTGTATTCTTTTAAAAACAATAAGAGTAGTAAACAAGCTTGAAGTTGATTGAGTGGATAAACTGCCTGGATTTGTTGTATTGTGGGGGAAAGGGAGTGAGAATAGGAAAGGTGTTAATACTTATTGAGTGCTGCGTGGAGCCAAGACAGTGAACATGTAGATATATTATTTGACCCTACAATAATCTTATAAGTGCCACTGCCTTTATTAATTGAAATCTAAAAAAGTTATATAAATTATTCTAGGTTGTATATAACTTTCTAATTCATGTTCTTTTCTATTGTTTGTATTGTTGCGACTATATAACTTATGGTCTACATGGGGACACATGAGAATAAAATAATAGTTACAATGGCAACTAGTGTATAGTGGGGCTGTCCTAGACAAAGTGGGTTGTATAGTCACCTATATTTTGGATGTCTTTATAGGTTTGGAACTTGTGGTGATGGATAGTGCCTGCCTGGATCAATTGATAAAATCGCATTTTGAAAATATTCCTGAAAGTCGGGGTTAATGGATAGGGAAATATGGAAAGATTTATTAAGTAAATTTGATATCTCATATTTCTAATGCTTTCTCTTGTGTTTTATGCATGTAGAAATTGTTAGTTGATTCTATGCATTTAATCCTACATTTTGTTTTATGATTATTCGATGTAGAGATTATCAGTTTTGGATTATGAATTTGTAGAGATTATCAATTTGGTTCCTAGAAATTAGGGAAGTGAAAGTAGATTCTGCTATGTGAAGCTTTTTAAAAATTAGATATTATATTCCTGATCCTACATAAAAGTCATAAGAAACAAAATTACATGAATGACATACCCTCGGATCAGATAGTAGCTTTATCTCTATCTCTGCATCCCTGTATTTGTCTCTATCTATATCTCTATTTCCATTTCTCTCTCTATATTTATATCTATATATGGATAGTAACTCCATCTCTATCCCTAGCTACATCTGTCTCTATGTCTCCATATGCAATTCGAGCAAGCATTAATATTCACACAAAGAGTCCTATAAATCAGTAAGAAAAAAATAACAAAGCAAAGCAGAGAGGGATACAAGTTTCAATGAGGAATAAATCAAGACAGAAGGCTGAAACTACTCATGTTAAGGAATTGCAGAGTAAAGATACATAAGCTCATTACTATTGGTTTAATAGACCCTACAAAATCTGGCTTCTCTCCCATTTCCTCAAACTCATCTCACAGCTCTCTCCCCTTTCAGTTACCATGCATCAGTTCAACCTATCTCCTTTTGGTTTTTTTTTTTTTTTTTTGGCATGGGCAGGCTGGCATGGTAGATGAGAATATTCCTTTTAGTTTTTCAATATGCTAAACTCCTGTTTTCTGACTGAAATATTCTTCTACAGATACTTTTAAGTATTTGCTTCACAACATGATCTCTAATAATTTTATTTATTTGCTTGTCTATTTTCTCTGTCTTATACCGAATGTAAGCCCCGTGCGGTCAGAGACTTCATCTGTCTTAGTGTTTGGAAAATACTAGGAACCCCTAAACAAAAGATAGTAATAATACATATTATTGAATACTGAGAGAACTGCCAAGACGTTTAGTTGAGAATTTTCTATACAGTTTGGAACTGAGAATTAAAGATCACATTGTGGCTATCATATTCTTTCTGCCCTCCCTACTCCACTGTGCTTAATGTATTCCCAGTTAAGTAAGGTTAGCATAATCAGGAAGTCTTCCAAGCACCAGTAGATTTTCAAAGAGAAAACAAAGTAACAGACTGTATACATGACAGTAATTGTATATAATCATAGTAATGGTTGGGTTATTCTGAAGTGAACAAATTCAGTAAACATATGACTTCTGATTATTTTATGTAGTTTGTCTTCCATAGTGCCTAATCCCCACCTATCTTTTACCTATTCTGAATCCTGTTTTACAACTGAACTACCCAGTGTGAGTTTGTTTAGCTGTTATTCAGGTGAACAGGCGTAGGCAAACATGTCAAATTCCTATATTAGTTGGTACAAAAATATATTAAAAATGTAATGATTTGGCTTATTTCCCTGGTTAAAGTGAGCTCTTTGTAAGGAACTGAGCCAGAAATCACATATTACTTACTTTATGCCACTGTTAAATGCTATCTCCTTCCTAACATCTTTTTTTACACCAAAACTTTGTTTGATGTTTTCCTTCTTTAATATCCCTGATGAGATGAAAAGAAACTAGTTTTTTTTTTTATTGTATGATTTATATTTACAACTTTTCTAGGTGGCTTTCTCAGATACTTTCACATAATTCCTTTGAACCCTTTATGGCACTTATATTTTAGTTATTTGTTGTAGTTTTTTTTTTACCCTCATTCATTAGTTGATAAATTTCTTTAGAGCAGTGTGATTGATTTTTTTTTTTTTGAGTGCATGGTCCGGGAATCAAACCTGGGTCTCCCGCATGAAAGGCAAGCATTCTAACTACTGAACTACCCATGCACCCTGTTATTAATTTTTATTATTGATTATTAGGGACTTAATATTTGTTGGAGGAATAAAAGGAAGGATGGATGAATGGATGGTGGGTATAGTTAACCTCATTTTCTTGTAGTTTCCTTGAATGCTAGGTGAAGGGAGATGAATTTCACCTCTAAAAATCTAAGAATATATGCATCATTCCCCTCATTACAGATACAACATTTGGACAGTTCTTTTAAGGTTGACTGACAATATTTTATGTCATGCCTTAATAGAACAAAGCAGAATAGATAGGTATAGCTGTTTATACTCTCAGTTGTTGAGCTGCTTTTGGAATCCACAAAGTATTTTATAAATTACTGACTTTCTTCTGTCCATTACATTATTATTTATAAATAATGATCAGATTTAAGAATATTGAGTTGGTAAAATGGAATATCATAGTTGATAAAATATGATATATCTTAAAGAGGATGGTTAAACCGAACCTAGGATTTACAATATATGAAAAGGTCTCTTGAGGTCCTTCCCTCAAATTTTAAATTCTTTATATTTCAAATATCTCTATCTTGTATATTTACAGAATGGCACAGCGAAGACATAAAAGAGTAAGAACATGGACTCGTCACATAAACATTTTTAATAAAGATTATATTTTTGTGCCTGTAAATGAGTCGTGAGTATTCCAGATTATTTAAAAATAAAATTGGAGTTAGTGCAGAAAAAAAGTTTGTTGTGCTTTTAGATTAATAACCAGTAAAAAGGTATGGGCCTATAAATTCCAGGTATATTTTCATTTTTTTCAATAAAAATTAGCTAAAACTATAAGTTATATATCTTGGATTTTGACTGGGTAGTGATTATGTTGTAAATGTAGTGGGAAAAAAAGGAAATGACAGATGATCACAAGACTGTAGTGACTGAGACCTTGAAATTTTTTTTGAGTCAAGAAAAGATTTTCTAAATAAAAAATGAAAAGATATTAAGGCGAATCCCCAAATGTTTGAAAACAAATTCTTTAAGCACCTACATAAATAAAGGTGATGTGGAAGAGTCTGTTTGGTCTCTTTATTAAAGCAGATCCTCAGTAGGAAACACTGATTATATAAAAGTTAAAAAACGTGGTTTTAAACTAAGTATTCTCACTTATATCTTGGTTACATTGGGTAATTAATCAGTTTTAGCATGCCTGTTCTATATTGCATCAGATATTACAATAGTTTGCTTTTTAAAATTGATGTGAAGTTTTTCAGACTCATTTTCTCAGATGTAGCTCTAGAACATATTCTTGTTCATTTTTTAGTTTCGTATGTTAAGATTGTATTTCTTTTCTAACAGATCTCACTGGTATCTTGCAGTCATTTGTTTCCCATGGTTAGAAGACGCTGTGTATGAAGATTTTCCACAAACTGTATCCAGGCAATCTCAGGCTCAGCAATCCCAATATGACAACAAAGCAATAGGTGACATGCTTAATGTTTTTAATAATTATGCTTTTAATTATGACAGCATGACTAGCAGGAGCTGTATTACGTTAAAAGGCAATATAGTTATATATTATCATTGCACTTATTAGAAAGAAGAGGGAGAAGTTTGAAAATTTCATGATAGATGCCTAGCTTCATGTGTATAACTTAATTCTTAAGTTATACGATAATAGCAAGTTTTATCTTAGTACTTTTTATAGAATAGCCTTGCTAACGTAACTAAAATTTTATGCTATAGTTCTTCAGGCCCAGCTTGAAACCCCCCCTTTTTTCTTTATATAAATAAAATAACACATTTCTTACAGCAGTAGTAATTCTGCCAGGTGGAATTGGGTCTCATAATTCTTTAATAATTTTTTTTATGTTAAAACCCCAAATCTTAATTAGAAACAAACAAATAAGCCTACCTTCTTTGAGAAAAATTATTGTAATTATGTATGCAATTTATAGTTGCAAGAAAGATTTATAATATTCATTACTGTTAATACTGGCTAGATTGTAGAGGGAAAAGAAAAAAGAACAACTACTAAAGCAATTGATTATTTTCAGATTTTCTAATCCTTCTGAGCTTCAAAAATGTGCTTATATTAAAAACTGTATGATCATAGCTTGGAAGAACCATTATTAGGCAAATTAACTATCCTTCACATTAAAACAGCTCTTTTATCAGTGAGCTATTTTTAAAGATTATCTTTTTAAGAGGAAACTGGCCCAGCTAACTGGTACTTCAGGATTTGGCTCTGGGATTTGTTTTATCTGTTAACAGCCAGCCATTAATCTGATGACTAAATTTTTATCTGATCAGATTTTTTTTGAAATAAAGGAACTGTGTATTAACATGGTAACAACAATTCATAACTGCATTTTTATGACATTTTGAAAATCTATTTTTAGGTACAGAACAATGGATTTTGTTAAACAGTATCACAAGTAAACTTGCAGAAATTTATTTCATTGTTATCAGCAAGAATTTTATTGGTTAAATAAAATTGACAAAATGGAACCCTAATCGTTTGCTTCTATATATACATATATGTATGTTGGAGTAGCATTTTTGCCTAGGTTTGTTTCTTTTTGATTATTATGATCTGGATTCTGAAAAACATCAGAAACGTATGAATCATTTTTCTTCCTGATCCACAGTTTTCTCTTGACATTTTTTTTAAACACTGGATATTGCATTATTGGGATATTGCAATAGTGCAAGTTTTGGAAAATGTATAGTTATTATTGCACACATTTTTATTAGAGCAGTTATAGGTTTGCAGAGAAATCATCCAGAAAGTATGGAGTTCCCATATACCTCCCCCTGCCCCAGACAGTTTTCCCTATGAATATTTTGTATTTGTGTGTTACCTTTCTTACAACTTATGAAACATTATTATTATAATTAATTATCTTATTAACTGTAGTCCATAGTTTACATTAGGGTTCACTCTTTGTGTTGTACAGTTCAATCTGTTAATGTTGAATGGATTTTATTTATAGTATTTATCATATATCTCAGATATTTTTTCCTTTAATTACTCCTATGCATTCAAATTACAGTTTAATGAAGCTTATTAAAATTATCTGTATTAAACATACGATAAAAGCTCATTATTGCTTTGCTGTTTCTAACTAGTTAATGATCTGCATACCATTTCAACACTATCTTTGAGTGCAGAAGATTCCCAAGTAAGTGTGTTCCCTACAAATGTGAAGAAAGGAAAATTTATGAATATATAAGGTTAACTATAAAATATGGCATAGTTAGGTGGGCTGTGATGGATATTGGTGGCCTATAATCAAGGCATGCTCTTTCGTGGTTCTTCGATGATTTTTGTGGGGTGGGAAAGTGAATAAGAGAACTTGTCATTCTTCTTATATCTGTTTAACTGGCTTTAACTTCCTAGGTCGGGTTTATTTAGTAGCTTATCTGATGTTCATCTTGGTTGACTACTTTTCTAATTTCTAAGGAGCAGATTTACTTTTCTTTTTTTTAACCCAGACTAACATACAAAGGATCAGTTTTATTTTTTCCTTATTTAAATTTTTTATTTGTTCTTGTAATTAGACATTCACAATCAAAATTGCCTTTTCACTGTGTGTTTGCTAATTTGAAATTAAGTTGTAGCTATACGCAAAAGTTGGTTGCATAGAGAACAGTAGTTACATATCTGACTAAACAGAAATAAAAGAATATTTGTCTTAAAATGCAAGATTTTGTGGGCAGTACTACGGTGGCTCAGTGGCAGAATTCTCGCCTGCCATGCCAGAGACCCAGATTTGATTCCCGGTGCCTGCCCATGCAGGGGGGAGGGGGGAAGCAAGATTTTGTTGCATAGCTTCTTTGTCATGCAGTTCCATTATAAAAATTTTTCATTTTCAAAAGTGAACATTGCTTGTGTTTGAGCTTTAAGAGTTGGGATGTTTAAGTGCAACATAAACATCAGCTTCTTAAAGAAAAAGCAAAGTGATCTGTACTATGTATATCTTGCAAGAGGGAATTTAGAATTACAGTTAACATGAAAATCATGTATCAGACTCCTGAAGGAGATTCTTCAACGTACGTTATCCAGCTCTTCTTCACAGTACTGGTATATAACTTTTAAGGGTCTTGGTAAGTTTTTCTCCTTGGCAGCCTCACCAACATCATGGAAGTACATACCTAACATGATGATAGAAAATATAGTAAATTAGATTTCTAAATTTTGGTTCTTTATCTTCTCATTGATACTGGTAGGTAAGTATGCATTCAGTAATACTACTGAAAGAGATGCAGACAGCGTGGTTTTAGAGGTAGTTGAGGGAAAACAAAAGCACTGATCAATGTTTCTAGAATCAATAAAGGTAAGCTTCTAATAACTAAACTGATGATTCGCTCTTTGGCTACCATTTCTACCAACAGAGGGTCTGTTGTCCAGGCCACTGGTGCCATAAGTCCTGGAGAAACTTCCTCCATTTTGGGTTTCTTTATTCTGCCTAAGCCAGTCAAAACCCAGCTAGCATTACCTTCTGTAGTATCCAGCCCACAACTCCTAACCCCTGCTATTTACTGAGCATTTATGCACATCAAGTTGGGGAAGTCCCAGTGGTGAATGGGGTCTCAGGCCCTGAGGGGTAAGGCTGCTCTGTCCAAGCCCACTCTCCTGCCCATTGTGAGCAGCTTGGCGTTCCCCTCCACCCACCCACCAGAGACTTCTGGCTATGTGGGATACAGCAGACTTATGGGTATGAAGGTTCTGGGGCATTGACACAATGCGTGGGGAAGGCAGAGATATTCCGCCTAGGTGGGAAGCTGATGCATGGGCTGGACTCTGCATTGGGGATTCCCTGGCCTGGACCCATAGCCTCTGTCACCCAGATTTACTTTTATTCTTCAATTATGTCAACAAGTCTTTTCATACTCAGTGTGATTAATAACATTAGCAAGCATAGGTTATAGTCTACTTTCTGTTATAATAAGTTGTAGTTAAAAATCATTCAGAGTAGACTTAAGGCCAATCTATATGACTTCTGAGACTAAAATAGAGATGCTGTTAACTTTTCTTTTTATATGGGCCTATACATGGTCTAGATTCAGTGTCCTAATTAATGAAGGTAGCCACCTAAAGAATTTTTTATTTGTACAGATGGCAGTAGCCTCCTTGACATAGGCTTGTGTATTTATTATATCGAGTGGTCAGAAGAAAGGGAGTTCCTTTTCTGCTGTCACAGTGATAGGTTAGGACAGTTCTTTCTTGCTTTCAGGGCCAGGTTTTCCAAAATTGGGTTCCTTGGATACAGGTTATGATGTAAGGATTGTTAGGTCAGTTAAGTTGGGTAAACCTTCTCTTAAAAAGTTACTGTAGATATTAGAATAATAAAGGTACTGAGAAGTTCTGCATTAAAGAAACCTGTTAAGTTTGATTTGTTGTACAAATTTACTTCAACAAAAATAAACATCAACAATAATAACAAAAAATAATGACCCCTTTTCCCTTAATATAGATTACTACTCTGCTTCTAATATATTAAAGGGAAGAAATTGTGTATCTGCTGATATCATGAACAGTTAGAGAATATAGGTAAAGAAAGGTTGTCAAATTAGCTTGTTTATTTTTGCCTTAGATGGTACCTCTGAATAGAAATAAAGTTCCAGATTATTTTTAGGCCATATTGAAGCTCTATAATTACGTGAAGCCACTTGTAAAATATGTAAACTACTTCGTTAACAGAAAAAAAGAATAAATCAATTTTTAAAAAAAATAAAGCTAGCTCACTTCAGATGATAACTTATTTAAACTTTTAATTTCATAGATTTTTGAAACATTTCAGGAAGTAGCTGAATATCAATTTATTCAAACTAGCTTTAATTGCAAAGTCATAAAAATTTATTGTTTCAGAGTACCAAGATGTCAGTACCAAAGAAAATGTGTAAAAGGTAGGTACATGCTATAAAATAATAGATTTTTTTCCAGATAATTTGGTATACTTCATATAAAAGTATGTACTCTTGATTTCTTCCTTTTGCTTTTTATAGGCCATGTATTCTCATATTAGACTCCTTAAAAGCTGCTTCTGTACAAAACACTGTTCAGAATTTACGAGAGTAAGTAATGATAATTTTACCCATCATTGTGTTACTTAAAATCTCAATAATTTGATAGCTACCTAATGAATTACTAGAAAGACTATATTAGGAATTACATTTTATTATGTCTTTAGATGAGGCCTGCAAATGTCATCAATAATAAATTTTCTTAGCTTATTAGTATTCAAGTATTAATATTTATCAGGGTTTGTATAAAAAGTAAATTCAGAATTTATATTCATAATTGGACAAAAACAATTTTATTAAGAAGTATTAGAAATAATAGTGGTTATCAGAAGAACCAGTTTAGAAAAAAATTAGAACTCTTTATAAATGTTTATGATTATGTGATAGGGGATTTTATACTTTACTATATGACCTGGAATAAACTTGCGTTGAAAGTTTTAAAATCATTTGTTAGTTTACTTTGTAATATAAATGACTTTATATATTTGAGTTGTAAAAGTTGAGTTGTTGAAGAAAAGTGTAGCTTTTAGGTTGAAAATTAGATGTGTTTCTTTGAAGTTGTACTTGTAAAAGTCCACAATTTAATTTACACTGATAAAGTTCAGTCTTTGGATATTTGGCTTGAGATAATGCATCTGGCAGTAAATGTTTTTCCATCTTTATGAAAGTGTGCACAATAGTAAAAAGATTTCTACTTGAGTCATTCTACTTATTGATGATTTCAGGTATTTAGAGGTAGAGTGGGAAGTTAAGCGAAAAACCCATCGTGAATTCAGCAAAACAAACATGGTGGACCTTTGCCCTAAAGTTCCTAAACAAGATAATAGCAGCGATTGTGGAGTTTATTTATTGCAATATGTGGAAAGCTTCCTCAAGGTAGGTGAAGATGCATTTTTTTTAAATGCACAGTAACCAGCATATATTCACAAATTACCAGGCAAGCAAAGAGGCAGGAAAAAGTTACTGGTAATCAAGGGTAGTCTTTTTTTAAAAAAGAGAAAAACAGTGGAAATAGATCCACATATGATCTAGATTTTGGAGTTAGCAGATAAGAATTTTAAAATGAAGCTAAAGAGTAACAGAATGGATGAAGAGATGGAATTTATTTAAAAATCAAATGGGCATTCTGGAGCTGAATATGTATATTGGTACATTTGAAATTAGGAATTTATTCAACAGGTTTAATAGTAGATTGGATACAGCGGAAGACAGGATTAGGGAACTTGAAGAAAAGATGGTAGAAAATGCCCAAATTTTCGCTCAGAGAGGAAAAAAAAATGGAAAGAAAAGAATAGAGCATAAGAGACAATTGTGATACAGTGAAAAGGTTTAATACATGCAATTAGAGTCCCAGAAGGAGAGAGAATATGGCATATACAATATTTGAAGAGAATTTTCTGAAACATCAACCCCACATATTCAGGAAACTCAGCAGACCATTTGTTGAGGAGACTGTTTTTTCCTAATTGAATGGTCTTTGTCCTGTTATCAAAAATCAGTTAGCTATAATATGAGGGTTGATTTCAATTCTATTCCGTTGGTTTGTATGGCTGTCACTGTGCCAGTATCATGCTGTTTTGATTACTGTGGCTTTGTAATGAGTTTTAAGATCAGAAAGTGTGAGTCTCCAACTTCATTTCTCTTTTTAAAGATGGCTTTAGCTATTCAAGGATCCTTACCATTCCATATAAATTTGATAATTGGCTTTTCCATTTCAGCAATGAAGATTGTTAGAGTTTGATTGAGATTGTGTTGAATCTGTAAATTGCTTTAGTGGTATTAATGTTTTAATGATATTTAGTCTTCTAATCCATGAGCATGAAATATCCTTCCATTAATTTATGTCCTCTTTGATTTCTTTTAGAAATGTTTTGTAATTTTCTGTGTACAAGTTCTTTATATTCCTAGATAGTTGATTCTTTTACTTCCTATTAAGAATAGAATTTTTTTCTTGATTTTTTTCTGATTGTTCATTGCTTATATATGTAAGCGCTACTTTATTTTTTTTTGTCATGGGTAGGCTTCAGGAACACTACTGATTTTTGAGTGTTAATTTTGTACCTTCCACTTGACTGAATTCATTTATAAGCTCTAGGAGTTTTGCTGTGGATTTTTTTGGATTTTCTGTATTTGGGATCATGTCATCTGCAAATAGGGAAGGTTTTACTTCTTCCTTTGCAATTTATATGCCCTTTATTTCTTTTTCTTGTGTAATTGCTCTGGCAAGAACTTCCTTTACAGTGTTGAATTGCCATGGTGACAGTAGGCATTCTTGTTTTGTTCCTGATTTTAGAGGGAAAGCTTTCAGTGTTTCACTAGCAATAGGATATTAGCTGTTGGGCTTTTCATGTTTGCCTTTTATAATGTTAAGGAAGTTTCCTTGTATTCATCGATTCTAAGTGTTTTTATGAAGAAGCACTGCTGGATTTTGTCAGAGGCCTTTTCTGCATGAATTGAGATGATCATGTGTTTATTTTTCCTTCATTGTGTTAATGTTTGGTATATTACATTAATTGATTTTTTTATGTTGAATCAACCTTACATGCCAGGGCATATAATTCTTTCTGTTGGATTCAGTTTGCTAGTATTTTGTTGAAGATTTTTGCATTTATATTCATAAGGCATATTCTGTAATTTTCTTTTCTTGTGATGCCTTTATGTGTCATTAGTATGAGGCTGATGTAGCCTCATAAAATTAATTAAGGAGTGTTCCCTCCTAATTTATTTGAAGGACTTTGAACAGAATTGGAATTAAGTCTTAGAATATTTTTTAGAATTCCTCTGTGAAACTGTATGGTCTTGAGTTTTTCTTTGTTGAGAACTTTTTGATTACTGATTCAATCTCTTTACTAGTAATTGGTTTGTTGAGATCTTCTATTTCTTCTTGAGTCAGTGTAGTTAATTGTGTGTTTCTAAGAATTTGTCCTTCATCTGGGTTATCTAATTTATTAGTGTACAGTTGTTCATAGTATTTTCTTATAGTTCTTTTTATTTCAGTGAGGTCAATAGTAATATCCCCTTTTTCATTTATGATTTTCATTAGTTGTATCTTTGCTTTTCTCTTTTTCGTTGGTTTAAATAATGGTCTGCCGATTTTATTAATTTTTTCCAAGAACCAACTTTTGGTTTTGCTGATTCTCTTTATTGTTTTTCTGTTCTCTATTTTGTTTATCTCCCTTCTCATCTTTTTTATAATTATAATCTTTTCTCTCTTTATTTAACATTTGAATTTCATTGTAGGGTGATGATTATGGTCCTCTAATAATATTTCCAAAGAGAATTGATTTTATCCCTAGAAGATCTGACATGTCTTATTACATAGCCTATTCTGACTATGTTAACATGCTTCTGCTTTATGTAGTCTCAGTCAGTAGGACATAATTCTAAGTTATAGTCCTATGTAAGATTCCTAGGAAAAAAAAACCCAAAAACTAAATCTTATGTTTTGCAAATTTCTGCATTATATAACAGAGCTTAGGTTGAAAAATTAGGCTTGGAGCAGACCACTGAAAACTATGGAATTTTGGAACTAATCCCTAACAAAACAGTAATAACTAATAAAAATGCTAGCACGGTTAAATTTCTACTGGTATTTGATCCTGGAAACATAATCAGTCTACTCATTCAACTTTATATCCTGAGGCTCTTACTTCCTTCTTTAAGACGTGAGTCCTTCCTATATGTGGTTTCTAAACAGTCAACTTCATTGAAATTATAAACATGACCTAGAGGCAGTGTTTTTCAATAATTATTGTTTCCTTTAAATGTCTTTGCAGGTCCTTCATCTGGACTTGCAGTTTCCTCAGTTACCTTAGAATAGTGGAAAATAAAACAGTTCTTAAACCCCCAAACCAGCATCAAAAGAAGGCATTTCTGCAGGATTTTCTGTTTTTGTCTGAAGTTTCTTCATATACTGCAAAGGCTTTCTTTTTAACCATTTTAATAGTTTCAAAATATTAACATGCTGGGAAAAATTGTGTTCGAACTATACTGATTTCTGCATTATGCTGAATCATTTCTTTATATGCCAATTGTGTTTGAGCTAATTCACTTAGCATGCATTATAGCAGTACAGACAGTGTTTACTTTAAAAAAAAAATTTTTATTCAGAAATCTTCACACATACACACTCCATAAATGGTGTACAATCAGAGGCTCACGACATCATCACACAGCTGTGCATTCATTACCCCGACCACCCTCAAGAACATTTGCATCACTTCAGAAAAAGAAACAAAAAGAAAAAAAAGAAAAAACTCACATATACCATACACATTACCCTCCTTCTTATTTACCACCAGCACTTTCATCTACCCAGTTCACGTCACACCCTCATCCCACCTATTATCCATTATTTTTTATCTTTTTTTTTTTTACTCATCTGTCCATTCCTTGGAAAAAAGGAGCATCAGACACAGGGTTTTCACAATCACACAGTCACATTACAAATATTATCTCTTTATACAGTTTTCTTGAAGAATCCAGGCCACTGGAACACAACCCAATAGCTTCAGGTACTTCCTCCACCCACACCAATACACCATAAACCAAAAAGGGACATCCATATCAGTATTTACTTTTAAGGTTTGAAAGTTAACAATTGAATGGCAATGTTATAAAATTGATTGTGGTGCTAGTTGCACAAGTCTGTGACTAAACCATAAAACTCTGAATTGCTCACTAAAATAGGTGAATTAATGGCATTTGAATTACATTTCAATAAAGTGTTATTTTTGAAAGTTTATCAATACCTCATTTCTTGTAAGAAATGAAATTAAAACAACTTTTTTATGCTGCTAAAGTCATCGTTCTTTCTTTTCTCTCATTAGGATCCTATTGTTAACTTTGAACTCCCAATTCATTTGGAGAAATGGTTTCCTCGTCATGTGATAAAGACCAAACGAGAAGATATTCGAGAGCTCATTTTAAAACTTCATTTACAGCAACAGAAGGGCAGCAGTAGCTAGTTAATCTGTACAAACATGACACAGATATTCTATAAGATTACTGGAAAGCCGCTTACCAGCATTTGTGTTAGCCAGCTCAATGAGAAGAAAATAACTTGCAGTAGTTTTATAAATCAGTGAACATTATTTAAAATATATAAGGTATATTATTAGAAATGTTGGGATCTCATAGATGGAATGAGAATGGAGAAATGTAGATAAACTTATTAGATAGAAATGAAAATTTCATAAATATTTGATATTTTTCTGAGTGAATATGCTTGGATTATGCAATAGTTTATGTAATGTGGGAATGTTTTTGTAGATAATAAACTATGTGATCTGTACTTCCACATGACTGGGAGTTGAGGGAAGTTTGGAGCTCCCTGGTGCCAGCCCCAGTGCTTGTCAAATTTGTTGGCAAGTCACATCATATTGTAATTCTATTCTTTGCAGCTCAAGCATACAGTATGAATACTGTGTATTTTTTTTTTTTAAAGAATTTAGTATCAAGACTTCAGAAAATGCCATTTACGGCATCCCTTCTGTATAGTGTAAAGAAAACATTCATAATGTTAGGAAGATGATAAAAATTCACTCTTTCAAAGTGCAGCTTATTTTTCTCAATTGCTAAATGGAACCTGCTCTCATTGTAATGATCTTTTTCTACTTCTTTTGACATCTTATTATAGGGATTTGAGAGTTCATTCATTCAGAATGAAATTTGGAATAAACTTAAAAACTGGAGTTCTTCATCTTTTTCTTTTTTTATTTACAGTTTCCTTTCTGAAATTAGAGAAATAAAGTAAAAGAAATACAAAAAAATTGTTTACCTATACAAATAGGTTTTTAAAATTACATGCATAGGGCAGGCAACATTGGCTCAGTGGCAGAATTCTAACCTGCCATGCCAGAGACTCGGGCTCCTTTCCTAGACCCTGCCCGTGTCAAAAAAACAAAACAAACAAACAAACAAAAAACATGCATAGCTCAACTTAGCTTATTTGAGGTAAATTTATATAAATATTGACTCTTAAATTATCCCAGAATATGTACACAGTTTCTGTAGATATAAAAGTTAAAATTGGTGTATTAATAACTTGCCCTGAAATTTCCCCAAGTCCTATTTAATAATTATTAGATCTAAATATATAATTTTATAGCTCTTTTTGTCCTGTACTCATCTGCAGATTCAGATTTCTGTCACTGCTTTTATATTTTTAAATTATAGTTTTCAGAGAGCTATAATCCCCATGGCACTTAATTTTTTTATTAAATGTTCTGGTAAAAATTCTACTGACTTCATGTAATGATGGTAATATTATAGCTGATTAAAACCTTCAGAACTTTCTGATTTACTCTGATGTTTTCAGGAATAGTTGGGGGGGAGACATGATCATATTGTATTTTCTCAAATAAGATAATGTTTTAAAATAATATGATTTTAATCTATTATATGCATTTCTTTGAATTTACATTGTAACAGTGTGTAAAACAATGAAACAAAGGCAGTTTAAGTAGGGCTATACGACTGCACATTTTATTTCAAAATCATGTGAATTGAGGTTGTTAATTAAGCCTCGTCATTAAGCTTTTATTAATCTTGTCACCATCTTTATACTGTTCAGGATGTGTTTTTTTGAGATTTCGTATGAGGATGGTTGTAATTACATAATTCATTCCCAGTTTGTGTCTGCGTGTGAGGGGGAGCTTTTTTAGGTGACTGTTAATTATTTTGTACATCTAATTTTGGGTACGGCAAGTATATAAGACATCTTCTTGTGATTTCTTAACTTTTTCATTTGTATGTTTTTCAAAGATACCACTGTCCTTTATCATGTTTTGGAGATTGTTTAAAATTCATTTTCCTAAATTCATGTGGAAATAATGTTTTGGGAATATCAACATTTTATATTAAACATGTTTCCAATTCATTAAATTGAAGTGTAATTTTTTCTTGAGAAACATGAGCCGTTGTTAGTAATACATTTCAAATTGTAGTGAGATTATATAATTAATGCTTAAAGTTTCTTTCTGTTTTCCCCCCCTATTATTTATTTTTATTCCATATGTTTTACTCGTCTCTTGATAAGGTAGATATAAAAAGCATCATACACAAGGTTTTCACGATCACACAGTCACAATTGTGAAAGCTATATCATACAATCATCTTCAAAAAACATGGCTACTGGAACGCAGCTTTACATTTTCAGGCAGTTCCCTTCACCCTCTCCATTACATCTTGACTAACAAGGTGATATCTGTTTAATGCATAAGAATAACCTCCAGGATAACCTGTCAACTCTGTTTGGAATCTCTCAGCCATTGACACTTAATTTTGTCTCATTTCACTCTTCCCCCTATTGGTCGAGAAGGTTTTCTCAATTCCTTGATGCTGAGTCTCAGCTCATTCTAGGGGTTTTCTCAATCCCTTGATGCTGAGTCTCAGCTCATTCTAGGGTTTCTGTCCCATGTTGCCAGGAAGGTCCACACCCCTGGGAGTCGTGTCCCACATAGACGGGGAGGGTAGTGAGTTTGCTTATTGTGTAGGCTGGAGAGAGAGGCGACATCTGAGCAACAAAAGAAGTTCTGTTGGGGGTGACTCTTAGGTCTAATTTTAAGTAGGCTTGACCTATCCTTTGTGGGGTTACGTTTCATATGAACAAATCCCACGATTGGGAGCTCAGCCTATAGCTTTGGTTGTCCACACTGCTTGTGAGAATATCAAGAATTCAACTTGGGAAAGTTGAATTTTCCCCCTTTCTCACCATTCCCCGAAGGGGACTTTGCAAATACTTTTTTAATTCACTGTTCAGATCACTCTGGGATTTATCGGGGCATCACTCTGGACAAACCAACAAAATCTCATATCCTACCCAAGGTTCCATGTACTAATGGTGTTCAATTAAGCTGTCTACATAAGTTATATTAGGAAATGCACTAGTCAAAATATAAGTTTTGTACCAAATAAACATTTTTTGCTTTAGTCTCACACATAAGTTAAAATTTTAAAATATTAATTACCATCTATTTTCAACACACTGCAGTGATGACATTCCTTTGTTCTTCCTCATGCAAAAACATTTTTAAAATTTGTACATGTAGTCACTATCATTATACACTCTAGGCATTCCTAGATTATACCATCTGTCTTTATTATCTGTCTTTCTTTCTGATTTCATTTGTGTCCCCCAGCCCACCTCTCTCTATCATTCTCACATTCAGCTTCATTCAGTGTTTTAACATAATTGTATTACAGTTAGGTAGTATTGTGCTGTCCATTTCTGAGTTTTTACATTCAGTCCTGTTGCACAATCTGTATCCCTTCAGCTCCAATTACCCAATATCTACCCTATTTCTATCTCCTGATGGTCTCTGTTACCAATGAAATTCTTCAAGTTTATTCACTAATGTCAGTTCATATCAGTGAGATCATCCAGTATTTGTCCTTTAATTTCTGGCTAATCTCACTCCGTATAATGCCCTTAAGTTCCATCCATGTTGTTACATACTTCATAACTTTATTCTGTCTTACAGCTACATAATATTCCATTGTGTGTATATACCACAGTTTGTTTAGCCATTCATCTGTTGGTGGACATCTTGGCTGTTTCCATCTCTTTGCAATTGTAAATAATGCTGCTATAAACTTTAGTGTGCAAATGTCCATTTGTGTCCTTGCCCTCATGTCCTCTGAGTAGATACCTAGCAATGGTATTGCCGGGTCATATGGCAATTCTATATTTAGCTTTCTGAGGAACTGCCAAACTGCCTTCCACAGTGGTTGTACCATTTGACATTCCCACCAACAGTGAATAAGTGTGTCTCTTTCTCCACATCCTCTCCAGCACTTGTCATTTTCTGTTTTATTGATAATAGCATTCTGGTGGGTGTGAGATGATATCTCATTGTGGTTTTGATTTACATTTCTCTAATAGCCAGGGAAGTTGAGCATCTCTTCATGTTCCTTTTGGCCATTTGAATTTCCTCTTCTGAGAAGTGTCTAAGTCTTTTGCCCATTTTGTAATTGGGTTGGCTGTCTTTTTGTTATTGAGTTGAACAATCTCTTTATAAATTCTGGATACTAGACCTTTATCTGATACATCATTTCTAAATATTGTCTCCCATTGTGTAGGCTGTCTTTTTACTTTCTTCACGAAGTTCTTTGATGCACAAAAGTGTTTAATTTTGAGGAGTTCCCATTCCTTTCTCTCTTTCTTCAGTGCTCTTGCTTTGGGTGTAAGGTCTATGAAACTGCCTCCAAGTATAAGATTTATAAGCTATTTCCCTACATTTTCTTCTAACAGTTTTATGGTCTTAGATCTAATGTTTAGGTTTTTAATCCATTTTGAGTTAACTTTTGTATAGGGTGTGAGATATGGGTCCTCTTTCATTCTTTTGCATATGGCTATCCAGGTCTCTAGGCACCATTTATTGAAGAGACTGTTCTGTCCCAGGTGAGTTGGCTTGACTGCCTTATCAAAGATCAATTGTCCATAGATGAGAGGGTCTATATCTGAACACTCTATTCTATTCCATTGGTCAGTATATCTTTATGCCAGTACCATGCTGTTTTGACCACTGTAGCTTCATAATATGCCATAAGGTCAGGTAGCGTGAGACCTCCAACTTCATTTATTTTTTCCTCAGGATACTTTTAGCTATTCGGGGCACCCTACCCTTCCAGATAAATTTGGTTATTGATTTTTCCATTTCTGAAAAGTAAGTTTTTGGGATTTTAATTGGGATTTCATTGAATCTGTCAATCAGTTTAGGTAGAATTGACATTTTAACTATATTTAGTCTTCCAATCCATGAACATGGTATTCCCTTCCATTTATTTAGATCTTCTGTGATTTCTTTTAACAATTTCTTGTAGTTTTCTTTGTATAGGTCTTTTGTCTCTTTAGTTAAATTTCTTCCTAAATATTTTATTCTTTTGGTTGCAATTGTAAATGGAATTCATTTCTTGATTCCCCCCCCCCCAGATTGTTCATTACTAGTGTACAGAAACACTTCAGATTTTTGAATGTTGATCTTTTAACCTGCCATTTTGCTGTACTCATTTATTAGCGCTAGTAGTTTTGCTGTGGATTTTTCGGGGTTTTCGACATATAGTATCATATCATCTGCTAAAAGACTTATACTTTTCCTTTCCAATTTTGATGCCTTCTATGTCTTTTTCTTGTCTAATTGCTCTGGCTAGAACTTCCAACACAATGTTGAATAACAGTGGTGATAGTGGACACCCTTGTCTTGTTCCTGATCTTAGGGGGAAAGTTTTCAGTTTTTCCCTGTTGAGGATGATGTTATGGGTTTTTCATATATTCCCTTTATCATGTTGAGGAAGTTCCCTTCTATTCCTATCCTTTGAAGTGTTTTCAATAGGAAAGGATGTTGAATTTTGTCAAATACCTTTTCTTCATCAATCGAGATGATCATGTGGTTTTTCTGCTTTGATTTGTTGATATGGTATATTACATTAATTGATTTTCTTATGTTGAACCATCCTTGCAGACCCGGGTGAATCCTACTTGGTCATGATGTATAATTCTTTTAATGTGTTGCTGGATTCGATTTGCTAGAATTTTGTTGAGGATTTTTGCATCTATATTCATTAGAGATATTGGTCTATAGTTTTCTTTTTTTGTAATATCTTTGTTTGGCTTTGGTATGAGGGTGATGTCGGCTTCGTAGAATGAGTTAGGTAGCTTTCCCTTCTCTTCAATTTTTTTGAAGAGATTGAGCAGGGTTGGTACTAATTCTTTCTGGAATGTTTGGTAGAATTCACATGTGAAGCCATCTGGTCCTGGACTTTTCTCTTTGGGGAGCTTCTTAATAACTGATTTAATTTCTTTAGTTGTGATTGGTTTGTTGAGGTTGTCTGTTTCTTCTCAAGTCAAAGTTGGTTGTTCATGCCTTTTTAGGAAGTTGTCCATTTTGTCTACATTGTTGTATTTATTAGCATAAACTTGTTCATAGTATCCTGTCATTACTTCCTTTATTTCTGTGGGATCAGTGGTTATGTCTCCTCTTCCATTTCTGATCTTATTTATTTGCATCCTCTCTTTTTCTTTTTGTCAGTCTCACTAAGGGTCCATCAATCTTATTGATTTTCTCATAAACCAGCTTCTGGTTTTGTTGATTTTCTCAATTTCATTTACTTCTGCTCTAATCTTCATTATTTCTTTCCTTTTGCTTACTTTGGGGTTAGTTTGCTGTTCTTTCTCTACTTCTTCCAAGTGGACAGTTAATTCCTCAATTTTTGCCCTTTCTTCTTTTTTGATATAGGCATTTAGGACAATAAATTTCCCGCTTAGCACTGCCTTTGCTGCGTCCCATAAGTTTTGATATGTTGTGTTTTCATTTTCATTTGCCTCAAGATATTTACTGATTTCTCTTGTAATTTCTTCCTTGACCCACTGGTTGTTTAAGAGTGTGTTGTTGAGCCTCCACATATTTATGAATTTTCTGGCACTCTGCCTAATTATTGATTTCCAAATTCATTCCTCTATGATCTGAGAAAATGTTTTGTACGATTTCAATCTTTTTTAATTTATTGAGACTTGCTTTGTGACCCAGCATATGGTCTATCTTTGAGAATGATCCATGAGCACTTGAGAAAAAGGTGTATCCTGCTGTTGTGGGGTGTAATGTTCTACAAATGTCTGTTAAGTCTAGTTTGTTTATTGTATTATTCAAATTCTGTTTCTTTATTGCTCCTCCATCTAGATGTTCTGTGCATTGATGAAAGCGGGGAATTGAAGTCTCCAACTATTATGGTAGATGTGTCTTTTTCTCTTTTCAGTGTTTGCCTCAGGCATTTTGGAGCATTCCGGCTCGGTGCATAAATATTTATGATTGTTATGTCTTCTTGACTTATTCCTTTTATTAATACATAATGTCCTTCTTTGTCTCTTTTAACTGTTTTATATTTGAAGTCTAATTTGTTGGATATTAGTATAGCTACTTCTGCTCTTTTCTGGTTGTTATTTGCATGAAATATCTTTTCCCAACCTTTCACTTTCAACCTATGTTTATCCTTGGGTCTAAGATGCGTTTCCTATACACAGCATATAGATGGGTCTTATTTTTTAATCCATTCTGCCAGTCTATGTCTTTTGATTGGGGAGTTTAATCCATTAACATTTAGTGTTATTACTGTACGGGTAGTACTTTCTTCTACCATTTTGGCTTTTGGATTTTATATGTCATATCTAATTTTCCTTCTTTTTACCTTTATTGATAGTCTTCCTGTCTGCACTCTTCTTCACACCTCTCTCTCCTGTCTTTTCATATCTATCTCTAGTGCTCCCTTTAGTATTTCTTGTGGAGCCAGTGTCTTGGTCACAAATTCTCTCAGTGATATTTTGTCTGAAAATGTTTTAATTTCTCCCTCATTTTTTGAAGGACAGTTTTGCTGGATATAGAATTCTTGGTTGGCAGTTTTTCTTTTTTAGTAATTTAAATATATCATTCCACTGTCTTCTTGCCTCCATGGTTTCTGCTGAGAAATCTACACATAGTTTTATTGGGTTTCCCTTGTATGTGATGGATTGCTTTTCTCTTGCTGCTTTCAAGATTCTTTCTCTTTGACCTCTGACATTCTGATTAGTAAGTGTCTTGGAGTACGTCTATTTGGATCTATTCTCTTTGGGGTAAGCTGCATTTCTTGGATCTGTAATTTTAAATCTTTCGTAAGAGTTGGGAAATTTTCAGTGATAATTGCCTCCATTAGTTTTTCTCCTCCTTTTCCCTTCTCTTCTCCTTCTGGGATACCCACAACATGTATATTTGTGCGCTTCATATTATCATTCAATTCCCTGAGTCCCTGCTCATATTTTTCCATTTTTTTCCCTATAGTTTCTGTTTCTTGTCAGATTTCAGATGTTCCTTCCTCCAGTTCACTAATATTATCCTCTGTGCCTCGAAATCTGCCATTGTAGATTTCCATTGTTTTTTTCATCTCTTCTACTGTGCCTTTCATTCCCATAAGTTCTGTGATTTGTTTTTTCAGACTTTCCATTTCTTCTTTTTGTTCATTCCTTGCCTTCTTCATATCCTCCCTCAACTCATTGATTTGGTTTTTGATGAGGTTTTCCATGTCTGTGCGTACATTCCTAATTAATTGTTTCAACTCCTGTATCTCATTTGTATTGTTTGTTTGTTCCTTTGACTGGGTCATATCTTCAATTTTCCTAGTGTGATTTGTTATTTTTTGCTGGTGTCTAGGCATTTAATTACCTTAATTAGTTTATTCTGGAGATTGCTTTCACTTCTTTTATCTAGCGTTTTCTTGCTGGATGAATTTATTGTCTGTCTGTGCTTTGACATTCAGTTCAGCTTTTTTGGGACCACTGGCTTAGGTTTTGTTTAATAGAGGAGAATTTTTCAATTCTTGTTTTCTTGTTTCTTGCCCTGCCTATAACGTGCCTTTTCCCCCCACCCTTAGGAGGGTCTACTTAGGTATTATACACCCAGCCAGATTTTCCCAGACCAAACTGGCCTCCTGTCAGGAGGAAAGAGTCACCTGCGTCAGTTTCCCTGAGGGTGAGACCCAGCATGTTGAAAGACTTTCCTGTGAAGTCTCTGGACTCTGTTTTCTTATCCTGCCCAGTATGTGGCGCTTATCTGCCTGCAGGTCCCACCAGCATAAGATGATGTGGTACCTTTAACTTTGGCAGACTCTTCCTGCTGGGGACATGGGGGAGACAGAGGAGAGGTTGTAGGCTGGTTTTAATGGCTTCAAATTACCAAGACCTGGTGTCTGAATTCCTTGAGGGAGGGATTCCACCTGAGTTGGGCCTCACCCCTCCCCTGGGGAAGGCACAGGCTCCAGACAAGCTCTCAAGCTTGTTTCCGCTATTCCTGGGGCAGTTGCAGCCTGAGAAGCCCTGCCACTGTATCCAAAGACAGTCAAGCCTTTGTAGAAACACAGCCACTAAAACCTCTGTTTCTTTTTTTTTTCTTTTTCTATGGGTCCTTCCCCCTTGGCACAGGGGCAAAAATCAGTGACCTCCACTTTGACCCAGTTCACCTGAGCTGGGGGCCTATTTTTAATAGTCAATGTCTGTGAATTAATTCCACACTTGCAGCTTAGTTGCGCTTAGCCCCTGCTGCTGGTAAAGTCTCTTTCCTTTCCCCTCCAGGAAGCAGCCTGTTGAGGGGCACTGGCTGCCGTGCCTTGGGGAACTCATGGTTCTGGGTGGGCTCACAGCCGGTCCAGCTGGTCCAGACTGGGGTACGCTGTGTGTCTGGTCACTGACGAGGCCCCAGGAGCTGTTTTGTACTGTTCCTGGTTATTTAGTAGCTGTTCTGGAGGACAAACTAAATCCCACACCTTGCTAAGCTGCAAACTTGGCACCTTCCTCCTCTTTGTGTTTTAATAAACAGTTCATTTGAATGTCATTTTGGATTAGGGAACATTTTTTGAGCATCTGTCTACTATTAGCAGGCACCTTGCTAGGTACAAAAAAAATGAATGACTGCTCTGATTCTTGAGGCATTTATAGTCTAATGGGAGACATGGATGAATCAACAGGTTTAATATTCTCTGGTAAAAACAATCCTAGAGTTTCTGAGGGAGCACTGGAGGTTGTGTGTGTGTGTGTGTGTGTGTGTGTGTGTCAGGTGAGTAGTGAGAATGGTCAGTGGATAGGGAAACCTGTCCTACAGAGGATAATGCCCTTTTAATATAGAACTCTTGGGATAGAAAAAAAAACTCTTTTTAAAAGTTTTATCCAATAACTTTGTAGGACTTAGATAAAATTTATTACGTCTTAAAATCAACTTCATGTTAGGAGGAAAAGGTAGTTTATTCTTGTTATATAGAGCCCTTACTAATCTTTATATTCTTTCCTCCTTTTTCCAGTCTCCTGCTTTTTAATCTTATAAAGTTACTTATTACATTGTAAATACTTTTGGATTAACAAGGTTACATCCTTTCTTATTGGGAAAATGATCTTGGGTTTTCTTTATTTCAGTATGATTTCTTTGAAAATGTACTGGGCTAAGGTAAATGGAATGTAGCTATATTCAATTTTTTTTTATAATTTATGAAAACTTTCCTGTTGAATTGTATCTGGACATAACTGAGCTTGTTCTCATGGAAACTTGGAAACTGCTCATGGGCTGTTGGAAGACATAATATATGAAGCTTCCTTATGCTGGTATGGCCTGCACCCACCCAGGTGGTCTCTTCTCTTTCAGCTGAGTCCAACCCTTGTGGGGCTGAAGAAATTGGTGTCGTCATCCCTATAGGGACTACAAATGGAGATGTACTTGGCTTGATACTCATGGTATTAGTCTTTGTTTACTGTCCTGTATTTTTCTACAAGGTAAACCTGGACTAGTTTATGGACATTTGTCCCATGAATGTGAATATCACTTAAAATCCAAGACCAGAGAAGTTTATGTGGAGTGTGCACTGCAGCATTACACCTCCACATATGCTATTCCCTTTTCTTAGAACATTCTTGCACTATTTCTTGTGAACTCTATTTTTTCAAAATCTAATTCAAAGGTCCCCATCTCTGGGGAAGCTTCCTTACACCTACCCAAACAGAATAACCACCCATTTTCCTCTTCTCTGCCATAACAATTTGTATATACTGCTCATAATTTTTATTACATTATTTGTGTTCATGATTTTCCCTTTAGATTTTATCCTCCACAAAAACTGGAAACATTTTGCATTTCCTGCGTTTAGTATGTTATGACATATAGTGAACACTCAGAAAATTTTGTTGAGTCAATAAATGATCTTGAACTAATTTGGAATAAGTTATGGATGAAAGAATCTGGTACTTGTTATCTCTATGAAAGCATGGAGGTTTTAGTGTGTGTGTATGTTTTGTTTCGCATGTATATACAAACTAAAATTTCCCATTTTAACCACTTTTAAATATACAATTTAGTGGTGATAATTACATTCGCAATGTTGTGTTACCACCACCACCATCTATAACCAAAATTTTTTTCATCATCCCCAATAAAGCACAGTTTTATATTTAGTTTCCTATTGAGTGATTTCTTAAAGCATCATAAAGTTCAAGATCAATCATAAAAAATTTTGAAATACTTCCTAAAAAAAAATATCTTCTTAAATAAAAACCCAAGGAATTTTTTTTGAATAATCATATACTAGAGAGAGACTCTCTTTCATCTATAGGTAATTATCCAGAGTTTTGGTATAACTTTCAAGTTATTCTATTATCTACCTCAATTAACCTTTTCAATATTCATTCCCAACCTATGACACTATGCTCTTGTTTCTTCTCCATAAAGTTGCTTTTTATTACCTATAAACAGTATACATTTTTACCCTACTGTCATTGATCATAACCAGTAATTTTCTTCTAAAAGCATTTTAAAAGTTCTTGGGTAAATTCTCTGCTTGTAATATAATTTATTAGTGAAAATTTACTCCATCATGGAACTTAAACAAAAGAAAATTCCAAAGCTTGAAATCTCTTTAGACTTCATGAACATTTGTAATAGAAGTCAAACAGTACATAATTCATTATTTACAAGAATATTCCTATTTCCTGATTCTTACCAGCAAACCTGTGATAAAGGCAGAGATTATCATAACTTTTTCATTGGTCGAGTAAGCCAGTATAAAAGAGCTTAGGTTATTAACCTAAGATCAAATGGAAAAACCAAGATTCAAGTCCAGGATTGCTGAATCTAAATACAGACATGTCTAGAATACTGTGATGCTAGATTTTCTGTTTTTTTTTTTTTTTCGGACTAGGCCTTCAGAAAAAGTAATTTATAATTTGTTACCTGAAAGCTCTCCTTTGTTATGAAGTATAAGCATGAAACTTCTCTTGCAAAATTAAAATTCACCTCAGTGAAATTTTCAGTTTTTTCTCCCATTCATGCAATAAAATTTGGCAAATAGTTTCTTACAAACTTACCAGTATTTTGAAAATGCAATTGTGCACATGCATTTGATGGCCATTTAGATTTGTTAGCTTTTATAAGGACTGAAAATATAATTTGTTTGAGGCTGTCTTGAAAATATACTTGAGCTTTTTCTAAAGCATAACATAACTGAAGGATAATTTAGCTAATACAATTAGTTTGGTATTCTCAAGAGAAATATGTTTTAGACCTTTACAAGATATTTTTTTAAAGGGAATTTCCCCAGAGGTACACAAAATAAAATTTAAATTCATTGCTATTTGATAATAAATCTCAGCTTTCACAGTGATTTTTGACTAACTTAATTACTTTCTACTAAGTTTATTTGATAAAAAAACAACAACTGAGAATTGCATTTGATCCATTGTGATAGAGGAACTCCTCTTTTAGTTAAGTTTCACATGGAGATAAATACACTGGACCTCATTTCATGTAAATTAAGCAACTAAGTTACTATCACGTGGCTGTCATTTATATTGAGTCTTACTATGTGCCAGGCACTATTCTAAGCATTTTCTATGTATTAGCTAATTTAATCCTCATAGCAGCTCTACTGTGAGTTAGCTTTACAATTTCTATCCTATTTTCATAGATAAGGAAGGAGACACAGTAAGTGGTTATAATGAAATATTTTCAAGTTGACTTTCAAGGAGGGAAATTTATATGACATTGACTTTATTACAAAGAGATGTAGCTCCAAGAAAAGTAATTGTGTTTATATGTAGCTTTCTATTACTAAAGTAGTCAGTGTGGGCATTTTATGCTTAATATTTAGAAGAATTCAGAACACGTAAGAATCTATCAGTTTTGACTATTAGATTCAAAAAAATGTAATTCTCAGTGAATTAACACATGAAACATTCTGAAGTGGCCCTTATGTTAAAGACAAGAGAGTGGTGATAAAGAGCTTAGCTAGCTAGATTAGAATAAAATTCTCTTGCCTCTGTTCTAATTAGCTTATCTCTCCTGCTTTCATAGCATGCTGGTTACTTCAGAAAAGAAGTAAAGGTACCTTTGAAAATACAACATTTTATTTAAGATAATTTATAATGTTTTTTTGAATGGTTGTATATTCTCAAACGTTAACTTTTAAATCTTAGACTTTTCTTTTAACAATTTGTTATTGAGAGTTACAAGACTTTGGGGGCTTAGTTAAGAATTTTGCCTTCTCATTCCTTTGATTTTAGCCCAAATGATTATGTTTCTTCTTTTTGGGAAGACTTCTTTGAGTATTTTTATATTTGTCCTGATAGAAGGAAACCTTCCATTGACAGGTATTTTTTAATCTATGTTTGTTTTTATCTTTCCATTTATCTGTTGTATATTCTTTCTAAAAATAGCAATTCTTTGATGTGATTAGCAGCAAGAAATTGTATCAACTACTAATTTATTAATCTTAGTTATTGCTTCTTCAAATTGTGTTAAAATTTCTCCATTGATTTTGGGTTTTCCTCCTTATTAGGGTTAGTAGTTCCTGGCTAAAACCTTTCTTTCCTTTATTGCTTATGTTGAAATTAGATGTGTACTTGACTTCAGTAACTAACAATCTTGACATAAAGGAGTGGAAATTAAATGGAGAAAAGATTGAATGTTTCACCCCTTTTCTGCTTAGATATGCATGCATGTCTATAATTTGAGCTTTGATCTAAAAGCCCAAATGTTACACAAGTATCGGTTTTCCTTTTTCCTAACATTCATACTATGCCTTTACTCATTATCAGTAGTCTTGATTATGTTTTCACTCTGTAGCCCAAACTTACTTATCTTTAGAGGGGACCCAAGAACCTGAGAGTGCAGTTTCTTTAATCCTGAACAACTTGGAATCCATAGACCATCCTCAGTCTAATGAAAAGAAACAGCTGGACCACAGAGAAACTGAGATAAAATGGTTGCTCAGAAGAAGGCGATCCATTCTGTTTCCCAACGGAGTAAAAATCTGCCCAGATGAAAGTATTACAGAAGTTGTGGCAAACCATGTGAAGTATTTTAAAGTCCGAGGTAAGCAAATATCTAAAGCCCACTGCTGTACACCCTTGGGCTTTATACATGAAATTCAAATGTAGTTCGGTGACATTTATTGTCACATAATTCATAATATGTGATAATTCAGGCAGGAACTGAGGCCAACATTAACTTTCTACTAGCTATGGACAAAGGAGTTGTTGAGAACATAGTATTAATACAATTTCAGAGGAAAGTTTAAGAGGGAAATTATTTTAAATCTTTTTCAAGCTGTTCAGCTTATGTTACTGAATAAATCAGTTATAATTTTTACTTCTTCCTTACAGCAATTTGCCTACAAAGGTATATTTACCTGTTTGCCTAATTTATTTTATATGCATGAAAATATAATCCATTTATATATTTTATAGTTTACCAGTAGATGCTGATTGCTCTCTAGTTGGGACACGTTTTAGTTTGTTTTTAATTAAACAGTATTAGCCTTGATCTTACACATTTTTATTATGTGAATTCATTCTCTGTTTCTCATAGTTAGTAAACAAAATGAGTTAATTGGGCATGATATTAAGTGTGACAATATCCTTTAGATATTTGGAAGACTTCCAAACTTTGCTTTTAGAACCAATAAAAAGCTATAATGTCAATGCAGTCTGAGTAAATTAAAGGGGAGATAGGTGACAAAATGATAGTGAATTCAGTTTTGTTTGTTCGTGCATTTATTCAATAAATATCTATTGAGTACTTACATTTTCCAGGTACTTGGCTATAGGAAACTTTAGTCTGAACTGCTATTTTATCTTCTGTATTCTCCTTCTTCTTCCCCTTTCCTTGCTCCCTAAAGCAAGAATTTTAAAAATAAATTAAAAATTTAATGATCAGGTGTTAAATAAACTTATATATTGTATTTTTTTGTTTATGTGGTCCAATGTATTAGCATCTTTTTTTTTCTGAGTGTATTTTTATTTCTTGATTGTATTTTGGGGCTATCAAACATTACCAAGTAAAAAACTTTCCTTTTACTTTTTTTTATTGAAAACCACTGAGCTGGTATTTTCTGTAGAGGCATATGCCAGAAATGGAAAATTCTGAAGAGAGTGGGAAGAGAGTAAAGAAACTGAAGAAAGATGAGAATGACATTTAATAATTTATTAAAATATGATTTCTGCTGCCTACATTTTTACTTTATAGTACTTACATATTTAAATAATATTGTTAGGGTATCTAGATACCTCAGCTTCTGTTTAAATAATGAAGAGTAAATAAATTATTTAAGAAATATGGTTATGTCCTTTAATTGATTTGCTCTAGTTTTTAGAGATTAAAGAGATTATTTAAAAAGAAGCTAACTGAAAGAAAAATAAAGCATTCCTGAAATAATGGATTTTAAAATACAGATGCTATGAATGGGATCACTAAAAAGGGTCTCAAAAGTTAAAATGGTTGGCACACAAGTATCAAGATTATAACAATGTTGATATAACAGGTACTGTCATGGTAAAGAGTCAATATTTCATTTGTAATGCTTTAAAAAATTGGGTAAAATGAATATTTCAACTTAGGTCTTGATTTTGAGAAGATAGATTTGAAGTAATTACGCCCTTAGTACCAGATGTTTGAAATTTGGAGGTAGGGACTCATTCAGTGGTCTACCAAGGATCTTACTTCTTTTCACTAAGGTAATTCAATCTGTTTGCCCAATTTTTCCTTCATAGAGAATTTTGGCATCGATTACTATTTGTTGGAACAAAATTTGAAAAGTATCTTTATTTAACCAAGAAACCAACAGTATTTTAACTTAATTTGCAAAATTGAGCAGATATTTAGGGTACTTAGAGTGGAATGTAATTGTCTTGTCCTCTCTTTTAAAAACATTGCATTTATGGTTGGACCTTCAACATGCAGCTTCTTTGAGGTTTATTTTATGGCTTATAAACTGCACATATTTGAAGTATAAATTAGATTAGTTTTGGCAAATGTATTTACCCTGGAAACCATCACTACAGTTAAGATCATGAATTTATCACTCATAATTTCTCACGTGTATTCCCTCCATCCCTTAACTGCTGACCTACTTTCTTTTATATAGTATTTTGCATTGTCTAAGTTTTACATATAAATGGAATCAAAATAGTATATTTATTTTGGGGCGTCTGGCTTCTTTTACTCAGTGTAATTATATTAAGATTAGTCCGTGGTTTGTGTGTGTGTGTGTGTGTGTGTGTCTGTCTGTCTGAATACTTTGTTACATTTTATTGTTGGGTAGTATTCCATTTGTGAATATTTCACAATTTGGGATTTTTGGGTTGCATTCAGATTATTGGTGATTACAAATAAAACTGTCATGAACATTTGGGTACAAGTCTTTGAACATGTGTTTTTATTTCCACTGAATAAAAACTTAGGGATGACTGGGTCACATGGAGGTTGTATGTTTAAATTTATAAGAAATTGTCAAAGTATTTTCCAGTGTGGTTGTACAATTTTACATTCCTACCAGCAATGTATTAGGGTTCCAGTTTCTCCACATCCTTGCAGTACGTGACATGGTCAGTCTTCTAAATCTTAGCTATATTTGTAGGTGTGAAGTGATCTCATTGTAGTTTTAATTTGCATTTCCTTAATAACTAATCAGGTTGATCATCTTTTCATGTGCTTATTTTCTGTTCACAATTCTTTGATGAAGAGGCTGTTCAAATCTTTTGCCCATTAATCAAAAAAGTGGGTTGTTTGTATCATTATTGAGTTATAACAGTTCTTTTTGTATTCTAGATACCAGTTTGTCAGATATGCTTTGAAAATATTTTCTCCCAATCTTGACTTGACTTTTCTTTTTTTAAACGATGTCTTTTGAAGATGGGAAGTTTTCGATTTTTATAAAGCCCAATTTACAGATTTTCTTTTTCCATGTCATGTTTTTGGTTTTCTAAGTTTGCCTAAACCAGGGTCACAAAAATTTTTCTCCTGCCTTTTCCTGTAGAAGTTTTATAGTTTTAGGTTTTACATTTAGGTCTTTGATTTATTTTGAGCTAATTTTTATATACAGTGTAAAGCATGGGTCATTTTGAGCTAATTTTTATATAAAATGCAAAGTATGGGTCAAAGTTGAATTTTTTTGCACATGGATACCCAGTACTATTGTAATTAATTGTTCTAGGACTATTTCTTAAAAAGATGATCCTTTCTTGCCTTTGCACCATTGTTGGAAATCAATCTTCCTTATATAGTGGGTCTTTCTGCACGCTTCATTCTGTTCCATTGATGTTTGTCTATTTTTATGCCATTGTAATACTGAATGATTACTGTAGCTTTTTAAGTCTTTTGAGTCAGAAAGTATAAGTTCTTCAACTTTATTCTTTTCAAATTTTTTTTGTCTGTACCAGATCCTTTGCATTCCAAATAAATTTTTAAATCAGCTTGCCAATTTCTCCCCCCCAAAAAAGGCTGCTTCTATTTTAATTGGGATTGTATTGAGTCTGTAGATCAATTTGGAGAAAATTGTTATCTTAATAACACTGAGTGTTCTGATCTATGAATATGATTTATCCCTCCATTTATTTAGGTCTTCTTCAATTTTTCTCAATAATGTTTTATAATTTTCAATGTATAGGTCTTGCATCATATCTTCTGTCAGAATATCTGTAAGGATTTCATGCTTTTGTAATAGTATTTTAAAATTTTCTGATCGTCCCTTGCTAGTATAAGAAATACAGCTGAGTTTTGTTTATTGATCTTTTATTCTGAAAGTTTGCTAAATTCACTCCATAGTTCTAGTAGCTTTTTTTGCGGATTCCTTAGGATTTTTTACATAAACAAAATTCTATTTGCCAATAAAGGCTATTTTACTTCTTGTTTTCCAATTTGCATATCTTATATTTCTTTTCTGGCCTTATTGTATCAAATTAACCACTCCACATGCTTTGCATTCCACAATTCTAAAAGGAAAACATATTATCCTAAAAAACTCTTTGCTCCATACTGGATTTCTATATACTGGATAAATAAGATGCAAAGCTGGGGCCCTACTAACAGGATTAAAGACATATTGGACACTGGCATTTCCTTCTTCAGAAAGTTGTCTTAATATTTTTTCTTTCCTCACCAGTTTCCAGGTTAGGTTATTTCTGCCAGGAGTGAGACATTTGTAGATTACTTATCTTCTAGGAAATAAAAGTCCTCTTTAGCAGTAATTAAAGGCTACATGGAAATTACATGACAAGGATGGGAAGGCTATACTCTAAATTTGTTTTATGGGATTTTGAACAGTTCTAGTTATAGGCTGTGGTAATTAGATTTAGGTGTCAACTTGGCCAGGTGATGTGCCTAGGTCTGTTGCTGTGGGCTTGAATCATTAGCATGTGAAATTCACTTTTGGTTGATTACATCTGCAGTGGGCTATGGAGAGTACCTTCTGCAATGAGTGATGTTTAATTTAATTTGCTGGGGCTTAAAAGAGAGAGGTCAGAAGCAAGCTCAATGCAGCATAGCCCAAGCAGGTCAGCACACCTCCTTTCAGCACTCATAGCTCAGCCGTGACGTTTGGAGATGCAGAAAGGAATTGCTCCAGGGAAAGCCGTTGGAACCTAGAAGCCAGAGAGAAAGCTAGCAGACGCTCTGTGCCTTCCCATGTAACAGAGAACTTCAGACGAAAGTTAGCTGTATTTCCTCTGAAGAACCATACGTTTTTAACTAAATAAATCCCTTTTAATTAGATAAATCCCCAATCCATCTCTGGTGTGTTACATTCTGGAAGCTTTGGTAGACTAAAACATAGGCCAAATAGTGAAATATGTGGCATATGTCTGTGGTGGATTCTTGCACTTCTTGATACCTCTTTCCTTAGAATAATGCTGATTTTCGTATTCTCTCTACTGCCTGCAGTGTCCTATCTAGGTTTTCCCTTTCTGAGCTTCAGACTCCCCCTCCCCACTCTCTATCAAAATATAATTCTCTGATTTCTATTCCAAGTTAATTAATCAGACCTTCTTGTCACATAGCTCCCAATAGAAAGCCATTGAATAGATGAAATTAAGGTTGCTTTACCTTTCCAAAGGGAATTGCTTTTTTAAAAAACGGCTTTATTGAGGTCCAATTCATATCATATAAAGCACCCATTTAGTGAACAACTCATTGGGTTTACTATATTTATAGCTATGCACAACCAATCTCCACAGTTAATTTTAGAACATTTTCATCCCCTCCAAAAAGAAACCCAATTACTTTTAGCTATCATCCCCTTAACCCCCAGGCCTAAACCTAACCAACAATCTATCTACTTTTTGTCTCTGTGCACTGTTTTATGACTGGTTTCTCTCACTTAGCATAATGTTTTCAAAGTTCATCCATGTTGTGGTATGTATTAGTACTTCATTCCTTTATATGACTGAATAATATTCTATTTTATGGAATGCCTCATTCTATTTTTTTATTTGTCAGTTGCATTTGGGGCTATTGTAATAATGCTGCAATGAACATTCCTGTAAAAATTTTTGCAGAGGCATATGTTTTCATTTTTCTTGGCTGTAAATCTTCAAGTGAAATTGTTGGGTCATATTGTGACTTTATGTTAACTATTTGAGGAACTGGTATACTCTTTTCCAAATAGCTACATTATTTTACATTTTCATAAATAATGCTTGAGGGTTCTGATTTCTCCCCATCTTCACTAACACTTATTCTTATCTGACTTTTTGTTTCTAGCCATCCTAGTGGATATGAAATGGTATCTCATTGTGGTTTTTGTTTTGCATTTTCCTAGTGACTAATGATGGTAAACATCTTTTGATGTCCTTAAGGGGCCATTTGTTTATCTTCTTTGGGTAAATATATATTCATGTCCTTTGGCTGTTTTAAAAATTAGGTTGTTTATCTTTTTATTATTGAGTGGTAGTTGTTCTTTATATATTCAGGATACAGGACCTCTACCAGATATATGATATGTGCATATTTTCTTCCGTTTTGTGGGTTGTTGTTGGTGTTATTTAAAGCACAAAAGTTTTAATTTTGATGAAGACCAGTTTATCTATTTTTTGTTATAGAGGTTCATACTTTTGGAGTCATATTTAAGACTCTATTGCCAAGTACAAGATCATGAATGTTTACCTCTGTGTTTTCTCCTGAGAGTGCCATAGTTTTAGCTCTTACATTTAGGTCTTTGATCCATTTTAAGTTCATTTTTGTATATGGTGTGAGGAAAGGATCCAACTTCATTCATTTGCATGTGGCTATCTAGTTGTCCCAGCACCATTTATTTAAAAGACTATTCTTTCCCTCTTGAATGATCTTGTCATCCTTGTCAAAAATCATTTTGTCATAGATACATGAGTTTATTTCTGTACTCTGTATTCCATTTCATTGACATTACCACACTATCTCGATTACTATTGCTTTGTAGTAAGTTTTGAAATTGGGAAACATGAGTGTCAAGAAGTGAGCCAAGCTGAGAGGGCTGAGCTAAGCTACCGTGTATCAAAAGTGGGTAAGACAACAAGCCCAAATGAAAGTAACAGTTAAGCATTTAATGACTTACAGTGATAATATAAGCAAGAAGTTAGAGCATAGAAGGTGCCAGCCCCGACTCGGTTTCATTTTCTAGTATGGAATAGGACCACAAGATGAGGGTCAGATGGATTAGTGCAGATATGGAACATGTCTCATTGGCAGGAGAGCAGCAAATGAAAAGCTGCTGCCATTTCATGGACCTGGAAGTAAGGGAGAGGAAGAGGAAAAGTACTGAGGACTGAGTCATGGTGGAAAAAATTGTCTTCAAAATCTCCCACACCTCCCCTGAAAAGGAGGTCTCAGCAGAGGCATCAGAGGAGGGCCTTGGCTAGGAATTCAGATTATGTGAAATAGCATGATCAGCCAGGGAAACCTGAGTCCTTGAATGCAATTCCCTTCAAAGACTGCAATGCACTAGCTGTGCATCAAATCTAATGTTGGAAAGGCAGCTTTCCTCCTTGAGGCCTGTCAGTAAAAGCTTGTCTGAAAGATCGTGATGGTGTTTGCCGGGAATCAGACTCCTAAGTGAATTCTCCTATTTGCTCTTCATTTGCATTTGCAATTTTGTTTGGACTATTATGGGTCCATTGCAATTTCATATGAATTATATAAAGAAGCCAGCTGGAATTATGGTAGGAATTTTGCTGAATCTGTATATCAGTTTGGGAAGTATTACCATCTTAGCAATATTAAGTATTCTAATCTATGAACGTGAGAAGGTTTCCATTTATCTAGAATTTGTTCAGTTTCTTACAGCAAAATGTTTTTTTTAATTTTAAAATATTTTTTATTGATTTATATTATATATTCAAATACCATGTAATTATCCAAAGAATACAATCAATGGTTCACAACATCATCTTATAGCTGTTATCATCACAATCAAGTTTTTTCTCTTTTTTGAGAAAAATAATGTATATACAAAAAAGCAATAAATTTCAAAGCACATCGCAACAAGAGCAGATTTCAGAGTTTTGTATGGGTTTCAATTCTACAATTTTAGGTTTTTACTCCTAGATGCTCTAAAATACTGGAAACTAAAAGAAATATTAATATAATAATTCAGCAACCATACTCATTTGTTAAACCCTACCTTCTCTGAATAACTCTACCATCACCTTTGATCTTTCTCCCACTCTTTAGGGGTATTTGGGCTATGCCTATTCCAACTTTTTTATCAGCAATGTTCTGTAGTGTTCTGAGTATAAGTTTTGCAGTTGTTTTGTTAAATTTATTACTAACTATTTTATTATTTTTGATGCTATTGTAAATGAAATCCTTTTCTTAATTTTAATTTTGGATCATTAGTTGCAAGTCTGTAGAAATGCAATTGATTTTTGTTTATCAATCTTGTATTATGCAACCTTGATAACCTTGTTTATCAATTCGTTTTGTAGTGGATTTCTTAGGATCTTCTATATGTGAGTTCATGTCATCCACAAATAGAAATACCTTTACTTTTTCCTTTCCCATTTGGATGGCTTTCATTTCTTTTTCTTGCATGATTTCCCAGACTAGAGACTCTAGTATAATGCTGAATAGATTGGTGAGCGCAGACATCCTTGTCTTGTTCCTGAACTTAGGGGTAAAGTATCTATAATAGATTGAATTACGCATGCCAGTAAAAACACGTTCTTATCCATTTCTGTGAGTGTGAGCCTGTTATAAGTAGGACCTTTTGAAGATGCTATTTTTATTAGGTGTGGTCAACTGAATCAGGGATGAGTCTGAATCCTATCACCGGAGGCCTTAAAGAGAAGCTGGAAGTCACTGGAAACTGGAAGAGAAAGGAGAGGACATTGCCATTGAGATGGGAAAGCTAAGGAACCCAAGTACTGCTGGCCAGAATGCTACCAACCCCAGGAAGAAGCAGCCTTCTATCCTCTCAAATAATGAGCCAATAAAAGTTTGTTGCTAATACAACCTATTATGCGGCATTTGTGATAGCAGCTGGGGAACGAAGACAACATGATCTTTCATCATCAAGTATGATGTTAGCTGCAGGGTTTTTGTAAATGCCCTTGGTCACCTTTTTTTTTTTTAATTAATTTTTTAATTTTTTAAAAAATACCAAAAAACACCAAACAAACGCGAACATTCTTAACTTTTGATCATTCCGTTCTACATATATAATCAGTAATTCACAATATCATCACATAGTTGCATATACATCATCATAATCATTTCTTGGAACATTTGCCTCTATTCAGAAAAAGGAATAAAGAGAAAACAGAAAAAAATTCATACATACCATCCCCTTACCCCTCTCTTTCATTGATCACTAGCATTTCAAGCTACATTTATTTTAACATTTGTTCCCCCTATTATTTATTTTTATTCCATATGCTTTACTCATCTGTTAAGGTAGATAAAAGGAGCATCAGACACAAGGTTTTCACCATCACACAGTCACACTGTGAAAGCTATATCATTATACAATCATCTTCAAGAAACATGGCTACTGGAACACAGCTCTACATTTTCAGACAGTTCCCTCCAGCCTCTCCATTACATCTTGACTAACAAGGTGATAACTGTTTAATGCGTAAGAATAACCTCCAGGAAAACCTCTTGATTCTGTTTGGAATCTGTCAGTCATTGACACTTAATTTTGTCTCATTTCGCTCTTCCCCCTTTTGGTTGAGAAGGTTTTCTCAATCCCTTGATGCCGAGTCTCAGCTCATTCTAGGATTTCTGTCCCATATTGCCAGGAAGGTCCACACCCCTGAGAATCATGTCTTATGTAGAGAGGGAGAGGGCAGTGAGTTTGCTTGTTGTGTTGGCTGGAGAGAGAGGCCACATCTGAGAACGAAGAGGTTCTCTTGGGGGTGACTCTTAGGTCTAATTTTAAGTAGGCTCGACCTATCCTTTGTGGGGTTACGGTTCATATGAACAAACCCCAAGATTGGAAGCTCAGCCTATGGCTTTGGTTGTCTGCACTTTTGTGAGAATATCAAGAATTCAACTTGGGAAAGTTGAATTTTCCCCCTTTCTCATCATTCCCCAAAGGGAACTTTGCAAATACTTTTTTATTCACTGTTCAAATTGCTCTAGGATTTATCAGGGCAACATTCTGGACAAACCAACAAAATCTCATGTCCTACCCAAGGATCCAAGTACTAATGGTGTTCAGTTAAGCTGTCTACATAAGTTATATTAGGAAATGCACTAGTCAAAATATAAATTTTGTACCAAATAAACATTTTTTTGCTTTAGTCTCACACAAGTTAAAATTTTAAAATACTGATTACCATCTATTTTCAACACCCTGCAGTAATGACATTCCTTTGTTCTTCCTCATGCAAAAACATTTTTAAAATTTGTACATATAGTCACTATCATTATACATTCTAGGCATTCCTAGATTATACCATCTCAGTCTTTATCATCTATCTTTCTTTCTGATTTCATTTGTGCCCCCCAGCTCTCCTCCCTCTATCATTCTCAAATTCAGCTTCATTCAGTGTTTTAACATAATTGTATTACAGTTAGGTAGTATTGTGCTGTCCATTTCTGAGTTTTTACATTCAGTCCTGTTGCACAATCTGTATCCCTTCAGCTCCAATTACCCAATATCTTACCCTATTTCTATCTCCTGATGATCTCTGCTACCAATGAAATTCTCCAAGTTTATTCACTAATGTCAGTTCATATCAGTGAGACCATACAGTATTTGTCCTTTTGTTTCTGGCTAATCTCACTCCGTTTAATGCCCTTAAGTTCCATCCATGTTGTTACATACTTCATAACTTTATTCTGTCTTACAGCTGCATGGTATTCCATTGTATGTATATGTTACAGTTTGTATAGCTACTAATCTGTTGATGAACATTTTGGCTGTTTCCATCTCTTCATAATTGTAAACAACTTTTATGGTTGAGGAAATTTCTCGTTATTCTTAGTATGTTCAGTTTGTATCATGAAAGGGTGTTGGATTTTATCAAATGCTTTTTCTGCATTGATTTAGATGATCACGTCCTTTTGTTTTTTATTCTACTGATATGGTGTATTATATTAATTGATTTTTGAGATAAACCAACCTTGCATTCATGGAAATATTGGAATGAGTTGGGAGGTATTCTGCCCTCTTCTGCTTTTTTGGGAATAATTAGTGTTAATCCATCTTTAAATGTTTGGTAAAAATTCACTTGTGATGCTATCTGGTTTGAATATTTCTTTGTGAGTAGTTTTTCAATGACTAATTTGATCTCTTTATTTGTTATACATCTTTTTAAAGAGTTTCATAGTGCATGGAATCTTTGTAGAATCTTATATAATGCCCTAGATATTCTTTAGGATTGGCAGGAATATGTATCTATTTAGATTGTCTTTTTCTTGTTGAGTCAGTTTCAGTAATTTGTGTATTTCTAGTAATTAGTCCATTTCATCTAAGTTATTGTACTACATTTGTTCATGGTATTATTTACAATCGTTTTTATTGCTGTAAGGTCAGTAGTAATGTTTCCTCTCTCACACCTAAATTTAGTACTTTGAGATTTCTCTCTTTTTTGTCATTCTAACTAAAATTGTTAATTTAATGTATCTTTTCAAAGAACCAACTTTTGTTTTTATTTACTTTGTCTATTGTTTTTCTATTCTTTATTTCACTAGTTTCTGCTCTAATCCTTATTATCTCCTTTCTTCTGCTTGCTTTATATTTAATTTGCTTTTCTTTTTCCAGTTTTAAATTAGAATGTAAGGTTATTTGAGATATTTCTTCTTTTTCAATAGATGTGAATTTCCCTTCAAGAACTGCCTTGACTGCATCCCATAAGTTTTTTTTGAGGGGTGTGTGTGTATGGCCCGGGCATCAAACCTGGTAGGTGTGGTTACCGGCATGGAAGGTGTGCATTCTACCACTGAACTGCATCCTTTAATTTTGGCACTTGTTTTCATCCATAAGAAAGTACTTTTTAATTTCCCATTTGATTTCTTCCTTGACCCATGCATTTTAGACTGTGTAGTTTAGTTTCCACATATTCTTGAATTTTCCAAATTTATTTATGTTATTGATTTCTACTATCATTGTATTGTTTTCAGAGAACATACCTTGCACTATTTATCTCCTTGAAATTTATTGACATTTGTTTTGTGGTCTAGTGTGTGGTCTACCCTAGAGAGCGTCCATGTGCACTTGAGAAGAATGTATATTCTACTCTGCTGGGTGGAGTATTCTATAGCTGTTAGGTCTAGTTGTTTTATTGTGTTTAAGTCTTGCAGTTCTTTGTTGATCTTCTTTCTGGTTATATACATTATTGAAAGTTAGGGTATTGAAGTCTCTAGTTTAATGTTGAGTTTTCTATTTCTCCCTTCATTTCCATCAGTTTTAGTGTCATGTATTTTGTTGCTTTGTTATTAGGTGCTTGTATATTTATAATTATTATATCTTCTTAATAGATTGACCCACTCATCATTTTAAACTGTCCCTCTTTATCTCTAGTAACATTTTTTGTTTGAAAGTCTTTTTTTTTATATTATTATAGTCACTGCAGCTTTCTTGTGATTACCATTTGCATACTATATCTTTTTCCACCCTTTATTTTAATTCTATTTGTTTCCTTAACTTTTGATTAGATTGTTAATCTATTCACATTTAATGTTATCCTCAATATAGTTGAATTTATGCCTGCCATGTTAGTTTTTACTATACATCTTAACATTAAAATCAGCTTCATGTTTATAATAACTTAATTCCAGTGAGATATAGAAATGTTATTCCTATAAAGCTCTATTCCTTTTTTGCCTTTTTGTGATATTATTGTTATACATATTATATGTATAAGTATTACAGCCCAACATTACATTGTTATAAGTACTCTGTAAAATTTTTTCTTTTAAAGAAGATGAGAAGAGAAGGACAGCAAGAATTTAATAAACCTCTACCTCCTTTATTATCATTTTGGGTTCCCTTCACCTGTTCCTGTGGATTTGAGTTACCATTTAGAGTTCTTTCCTTGGTCCAAAACAGCTTTGCTCCCACCCATCTTGTTTATGCTGTTATTGACAAATTTATTGCTTTTCTATATGTTATTAGTTCAACATTACACTATATTCATATTGATTTATTCAATTGCTTTTTAAATCAGTTAAGACAAGAAAGGAGAAGAAAATGCATTTATACCATGTTTTCTAATTACATAATTATTTTTAATAGTGCTCTTTGTTATTCACGTGGATTCGAATGACTATTTCTGCAATTTCCGCCTGAAGAACTTCCTTTAGTATTTCTAATAAAATGAATATTCTAGCAACAAATTCATCTGGTAATGTCTTTATTTCATCTTCATTTTTGAAAGATAATTTGTGTGGATGTAGTATTCTAGACTAACCTTTTTTTTTCCCCTTTGGGATTCTTTGATTATGTTATCCTACTGCCTTCTTGTCTCTGTTTTTTTCTTGAGAAGTCAGCTCTTAATCTTACTGGGGTCCTTTCAGGTGATAGATCATTTTTTCTCTTATTGACTTCAAGATTTTCTCCTTGTCTTTAACTATCAGCATTTTTACTATGTGTCCCTTTGTGGATCCTTTTATGTTTATCCTACTTGGAGTTCATTGAACTTTGGGGATGTATAGATTAATATTTTTCAATAAATTTTGGAAGTTTTGGACATTATTTTTTTGAATGTGTTTTTTTCTGCTTCCCTTTTTCTCTCCTCTCCTTCTGGTCTTCCATTAGGCATGGACTGGTGCACTTAGTGGTGCCCAACATTCTTCTGGAGACTTTGCTCATTTTCTTAATTCTCTTTTCTTTCTGTTCTTCAGATAGTACTATCTGTCTAGGTCTGTCTTCAAATTTGCTAACTCTTCTGCCAGTTCAAATATAATTGTGAGCCACTTAAGTAAATTTTTAATTTCAGTTATTGTACTTGTAAACTCCAGAATTTCAATTTTAAAATAATGTCTTTTTATTCATATTTGTTATTTGATGCAATATCATCGTCACACTGTTCTTTACTATTTTAATTATATTTTCCTTTAGTTCTTTGAACATATTTATGTGCTGAAGTCTTTACCTGTTAAATCCAAAATCTGTTCCTTGTTAAAGGCAGTCTTTGCTACCTGTTTTTTCCTTGGTGTATAGTACATATTTTCCTGTTTCTTTGCATGCCTTATAATATTTTTTTTTAGAAGCTGGATGTCGTGGATTAAATATTGCAGCAATCCTTGGTACTAGTTTCTCCTCTGGGTGTTGTTATTGTTGCTTGCTTGTTTACTTGTTTAGTGAATGGTTTAATTATTTTAGTGGTCTACCTGGATGTTCCCCCAGATTATTCCAACTGTGTTTCCTCACCACACAATAATGTTTTTCTGACTTGTTATGAAAAATTTTAAACATACAGAGAAGTTGAAAGAATGTTATAGTGAACACCCATATTCCCACCACCTAGAGTTTACAAGTTAATATTTTTAAGGTGAAATGTATATAGAGTGAAATGTATGAATTTTAAGCATACCATGGTGGGTTTTAGCAAATGTCCACATTACCATAACCCAAAGCTCTATTACATTTCAGAATATTATAACTCCAGAAAGTTCCCTCATGTCTTTTCCTAGACAATCCTCTCCTACCTGCTATAGGCAAGCACTTCTCTATTTTTTTTCTTAACCATAGATTAGTTTCATCTATCTATTATTGTGTATAAATAGAATAATGTGTCATCTTTTGTGTAAGGCTTCTTTCACTCAACCTAATGTTTTGAGATTCATCCATGTTGTGTGAATCAGTAATTTGTTCCTTTCTATTCCTTTATATGACTGTATTACTTTTTGTGTATTCATTTTCCCATTGATGGGTTATTTTCATTGCTTAGTTATTATGCATGAAACCACTCTGGCATTGAACATAAGTCTTTCTGTCAATATTTATTTATATTTTTCTTGAGTGAATGTGCAGGAAGTGGATTGTTGGGTCAAAGGTTTTTATGTTTGTAGTTGTATAAGAAACTAGTAGAATTCTTTTTCCAAAGTGGTTTTTTCTGTTATGCACTCCCACCAAAAATTGAGTTCTGGTTGCTCCAGATCGATGCCAAAATTTGGTATTTTCCATTAAAAAAATTCAGCCATTCTAATTTGTGTATAGATGTTTTACAATTTCATTTTTATTTTTAAAATGCAATTTTATAGATATATTCACATATACAATCCATCCAAAGTACACAATCAGTGGCTCACAGTATAATCACAGTTTTGCATTTATCACTGCAATTAATTTAGAACAATTTCATTTCTCAAAAAACAAAACCCCATATCCTTTACTCCCTCCATTACTGACTCTTAATGTTGGTGTGATACATTTGTTACAGTGTTAAAATAATATTAATATTATAGTCCATTGTTCGCATTATGGTACATTTTTCCTATATACCACTCCATTATTAACTCCTTGAATTAGTGACATACATTTGTTCTAGCTCATGAAAGAACATTCTTGTATTTGTACTATTAATCATAGTCATCATTCACAACAGGGCTCACTGTGTCATGCAGTCCCATGTTTATCCTCTTGCTTTCCTTCTAGTGACCTACACGACTCTAAACATTCCCTTTCAATCACAATCACATGCATAATTCAATAATTCAGTGCTTAATTATACCCACCACAATGTGCTACCATTACCTCTATGCATTTCCAGACATGTGTATTCAACTTACTTAAAAATTCTGCAAAAATTAAGCACCTACTCCTCATTCTATCCCTTGGTAACCTATATTCTAGATTTTATTATGAGTTTGCTTATCATAATTAGCCCATAAATAAAACCTTAGATAAATGGGGGAATTTCTTTCCAGAGTTAACATATCAATATAATCAAATGCCCAGACATCAACAAAAGACTACAAGTAATGGAAACGAAGGATAAGAGATGATCCATTCAAATGAATAAATTAAAACAATAGAGGAAACTCAGACATTGGAACAACTGACCAAAGCTGTCTAAATAAGTTCAGTAAGCTAAAGGAAAACACGGACATAGACTAAAGGAAATCAAGAAGATGATGCATGAGCAAAAAGAGGAATTAGAAAAATTTGAAAGGAACCAAACAGAACTTTGGGGGATGAAAAACAGGGATGGGAACAAAAACCTGCACACCAATGTTCACAGTGGCATTATTCACAATTGTCTAGAGACAGTGTAGGTTTTTCATGTGTTTCTAGAAAATTGTCCTTTTCATCTAAGTAGTCTAATTTGTTGGCAAACATGTTCATAGTATCCTTTTATGACCTTTTTTATTCTGACGGGGTAACTAGTAATGTCCCCCCTCTTGCTTCTAATTTTATTTATTTGCATCTTCTCTCTTTTTTCTTTGTCATTTTAGCTAAATGTTTGTCAATTTTATTGATCTTCTCGACCAACTTTTTGTTTTGTTGATTTTCCCTATTTTTTTTCAATTTAATTAATTCCTGCTTTATTTTTAAAGCAGAAATCTTTATTCCTTCTTTCTGTTTGCTTTGGAATTAGTTTGCTTTTCTTTTTCAAGTTCCTTCAGGTGTGCAGTTAAGTTTTTGATTTAGTTCTTTCTTCCTTTTTAATGTAAGTATTTAGGGCTATAAAGTTCCCTTTCAACACTGCCTTCTCTGCTTCCCATTTTTTTTTAAAAAGTATTTTTTATTGAGAAATATTCACACAGTACAGTCCAACCATTTTATACAATTGATTGCTCAGTATGTAGATATTTTGATTTACGTTTCTCTGAAGATGAGTAATGGTGAGCACTATTTCATGTGCCCATTGGCCATTTGCATCTCTTCCATTGTGAAATAAAATCTTTTACCTACTTTTAAAACTGGGTGATTGCTTTTCTATTAGTGAATTTAGGAATTATTTAAATATTCTAAATAGCAGTTATTTGTTATATATATATATTTAATATTTTCTCCTAGGGACATGGCTTTCCTATTCATTTTGATTAATGGTGTCTTTTGATGAACAGAAGTTTTAGTTTTGATGAAGTCTAATTTATCGGATCTTTTCTCTTTTAGCATTGGTTACTTGTCCTGTCTATGAAAGCTTTGCCTATTCTCAACTCATGTGGATATTTTTCCATGTTTTCTATTATAACCATCACAGTATTAAGCTTTTACATTTCAAATTATTTTTTTGTGCACAGTGTGCAAAAGGGATTGAGATTTGTTTTCCTTTCCTCAAGAATATACAATTATTTGGCTCCATAAGATATTTTATACTTTCTTGGAATCACCTCATTTCATAACCAGACTCTAGAGACATTCATTTTTTGTTTGTTTCCACCAAACCAGGCTTTCACCTTTGCATATTCTAGTTTTAGTTAACCTTCATTTTCAAGTTTCAGAAAGAAGAAAAGAAGAAATATGAATCTACAAGTGAGTCAGCTTTGCCTCAATCAGTCCCAGTCAGACTTTACTGGGTACTTTATGGTCAAAAGTTCTATAAAACAATGATAAAAATGCAGTTGGTTCACTGAAAGTTAAGTTTGTAATCTAGGATTCAGTTTAATCCTGAAAAGTCAGTTGAGAATACTCATGTATTTAAAACCATGTTACAGCTTAAGAGCTGTTTTCTGACTTAGACCATCTTCTTCTATTAAACTGTAAAAGAGAATGCAGTATCACATCTGATATTAATATAGCACTTTTTAGTTTACAAAATATTTTCACAGATAAGGTAGGTAAGGCAGCAATTATTCATCCCATTAAGAAAAGGAAGTTGAGTACCTTGAAATTTTTGATAACTAAATAAATTACCCATAATTATCAAGCTAGTAAGTGGTGAAGTAGGGCTAGACTCTGACTCTGAGTCTAGGGGTTCTACCTCAACATAATGTCTGATAAGTATTCAGTCTTCTTGAGATGTGAAGTAATTTCTTTGATCTCTTTTTTTCGTTTATATCCATCTTTCTCTCTCACCACTCTCCTCCTCCCTCCCATCCCAATCTATTGATCACAGTGTCCTCTATCTGGCCACTGAAGTGGTTATAGAATAATGACATCCTCAGTGCTATCCAAAATGCACAGACAGCCTGTTTAGTACTCTTTTAGATTTCATACTTTGGAATACTGATCATTATCTTCTGTTTTCTGATGTGAAGCATAGTGACTTAGGAGTGTTGACTTCAGATGAGTATTATCTTCCTGATTTTATAACAGTAGCTTCAGATTCCGATGAGCTCTGGGGAAAAGTTTAATACTCCTATTTTTATCAGAGATATGTGACAAAGAGTTTTGAAGGAGTGGATGTAATGAGTTATGTCACTGTATTTTGCCAAAAATGTTCCAGGCCATTTATAAGTAACATTGTCCCCTTTGTAAGCCACCTTGAGAGGCTGAAAAGCTGGTGTTTAGAGAAGTGACATTGTATCTAAGTAACTTCAGGAGAACATTTGAAAACATCAAGTAATATCAAAATCACAGCAACCACTGCATTAAATACAGTATATTCAACATCAGTTCCACTTTTACAAAGCATAAACATGGATTTTTTTTTTAAAGAGATAGGAAAAACTCCTGCATATTCTGGAATGTATTAACCCCTTTCTAAGGAAAAGGAGTGAGGGGAACCAATTCTCTTTCTATCTGAAGTTTAAAATGGACATAGAGGAGAGCTTTGAGAATCATTCTGAGAATCGTTCCCATGTCCCTTCAGAAAGGACACTGGGAGAAGGAATGCCTCAGGGGATACTGAATGAATCAGTCCATGATCATCGTGACAACCCAAAACGTGTTAGCTTTTCATAATAATATCTCTTTGTCCATCTCTCAGTGTGTCAGGAAGCCGTGTGGGAAGCTTTCAAGACTTTTTGGGATCGACTTCCTGGGGTTGAAGAATACCGTCATTGGATGAATCTGTGTGAGAATGAAATCACAAGTATATTTGAAATGGGCATGAATTTTAGTCAGTCTGTGGCACATAGAAGCTTAATCATGAAGGTAAGTGTAGTCACAGGAATTGTTGGAATGTTGTAGGGATGTGTATCTACAACTAAGGCCTGAAGGAAGAAAGATTAAGTGTAAGTCCCAATCACTCTCTCAGTGAATTAGGCTATCCCAGTGAGTTGCTCCAGGTCATGCTCTCGTCTTTGTATCCCTAGCTCTGGCTTTGATAATAAATATTTTTAACCCAATAAGAGCCTCAACCTTAATTTATAAATATAAATATTTGGAAATAATACTTAGCCAAGGTTAAGGTTAAGAACTTAAATCTGTGACAGTCAAACATTTTTTGCCAAAGTTATACATATCAATCCAGAGTAGGTATCAGTGACTCAAATACAGAGGATGTAGTTCATTGAATAAATGTTTATTAAAATATAATTATGATTCTAATTGATCAATTTGCTTAATTATTTTTCTTGTCTTGGTTATTAGTTTATTCTTACCAAAGGATAAATAAGCATTCTTACAGATAAATTACGTGGTCACCTGTCCTCTTTCATGTAACATGCATATATCTGTGACCAGGAAATGAAACTTAAGACACTGTGACACCTTTTTTATGCTGTCTGGTATGCCCTGTATCCTGCCCTGTCCATCTGTTTAAGTCCTACATTTCCTCATATGTAACTTCCCTTGTGGGAAATCAACCCCCAGCCCAGCGGAATTACCTCCCATAATTCTTTATTCATTCTTTAATATTGAGCTTCTTGCATTTTGTTATTATTAGTTTGTATGTGATTAATTCCTCTACTAGGTTACATGCCAAAGGGCAAGGATTATGTCATATTTGTTTATTTTTTCATTCCCATGACATAGTAGATATAGAATAGGAGTTTGTTTAATTAAATTCAAGGTGCATATGCAATAGCCACAATGTCTTTTTCCTATTTGCTGTAATTTATAAACTTTGCAAATAGCATCTTAAATACTAAGTATTATATATCTTAGAAGGACTGAGAAAAGAACTATTGACTGAGTAACTCTGAGATATTTTTTGTTTGGATCTACTTAAATCAGATTAGTACATCTTAAAGTAATAAAAAATTCTATTTTTCTACTATTTTAATTTTATTTTTCTACGGGCATGCTAGTATTTTATTTTAGCTGTTGGTCCTACAGAGGAGTGAGCTCAATAAGTGGGAACAAGTTTGGGAGAGAAGGGTGGGCTGATAAACATGGACTCAATACAAATTTTGCAGGCTTCTATTTTGAAGGTGTGTAGGTTTTTGCATGTTTTAAAATTAATTCAACTTTTAATCATAGTGGCTTACATTTTAAGCCAAGATATTGCATATTTTTTGTCACATTTTTAACTGCTCAGCATTAATAATTGTGAGAGTAGTTACTATCTATTCAGTATCTCCTAGGTACCAAGTCATGTTTTAAGCCCATTAAAAACATTATATCAAATAGCAGCAACCCTATAAGGAGTTAGTAATGCCTCCTTTTTCAGATAAGGACATTAAATATCAGAGTTAATTTTCTTATCCTGTATCATAAAACTAGATGAGCTGGAGTTAAATCCAAAACCCAAGTCTCTTTTCCAAGAGGTAAGGTCTGTAATTACCATTTTTACAAATTGTGCCTAACATGGAACAGTTGTTTGATGAAAAAATTAGTATATATACATATATATATATAGACACATTTATATAAATATACACGTATGTTTAATTTATATTAGAAGTGTCTATCTCAATTGTGTCTGGAATACAGAATTGGCTGATAGAGCAGCAAATACATATGATACAGAGATAGTATTACCATAGCGATAGGGTACTGAGATATTACACTGGAAGTTGTTTCTTACAAGTGAAACTTTTAGTAAGGGTGGATGTGAAGACAGGAGATATACTTTCAGTGATTATTAAGTAGCATATGCAGACAAAGGGGGTGAGATATTAACTTGACTGAACCTTAAATGATTAATATGAGTTAGCTAAATGGGGAGGAGTTGGGGATAGGCATTCCAGGCAGAGGGGACAGCATGAGCCAAGCGTTTATAAGGATTGACTTGGGTCAGTATACCACAAGGGTAGGCTGAAGTGACAGAAGATCAGACTGGGAGAGTGGATAGATGAACAAGTTTGGAGTTGACTCTGTAGATGATGGAAAACCATTGAAGGGTTGTAAGAAGGAGAGGCACAGGGCTGGTCTGACAGGCTTAAATTTTAGAAAGGTCATTATGGTTTCTTTATACCATGGGATGGATAATAGGAGACAAGGCTGGAGCAGAGACCAAGAAGATCCTGTGAAGCTCCAGGCCAGAGGGGATGACAGTCCTAACTAGACCATAGAGAGAAAAGGGGAGCATGAGAAACTTAAGAAGAAAACAAGATTAGTAGGACTTTGCAATGGAGGGTGAGTGGAATAGGGTAAGGGAGTGTCCTAGGAAGTCTCTCAGTTTCTAGCTTGGTGACTGGACCAAGCAGTTAGGCAGAAAAGCAGCTCTGTAGACGTGGCAGAAAGAATTAGTTTAGTTTTTTTTTTGTTTGTTTTTTGCATGGGCAACTGGACCAAGAAGTTAGGCAGAAAAGCAGCTCTGTAGGTGTGGCAGAAAGAATTGGTTTACGTTTTTTTTTTTCTTTTTTGCATGGACAGTCTCCGGGAATCGAACCCCAGTTTCCAGCATGGCAGGCAAGAATTCTGCCACTGAGTCACTGTTGCCCACCCCCACTTTTGAATGTGTTGATTTGAGCTGCCTTTGTGAAGTCTGAATAGATTGATATTTAGGTATGAAGCCAAGAGTGGTTTGGGTTGTAAATACAGCTTTTATTTAGGATTTATCATCCTTGAGGTAGAATTGAAACCATGAGATGAGTTGAAATTACTCAAGAAGAGTCTGTAGCATAAGAAGAGAAGTGAGCTATTTAACTATATTGTGAGAGAAGTATTTAGATAATATTCTGCCCCACTGAAGCCCTGCAACAGTGAGGTTTTGAGATTTGCCTATAAGTTAAAGAGAGGAAAACAGGACTTGAAGCCAGGTTTCCTGATTCCAAGTTAGTTGTCTTTTCATCTCAAAATAAAACTAAAATTTAGAGGAAACTTGGGGATCATTTTCTTCGGAATGCCCTGGAGGAATAATCCAGTTATTGATGCAATTTGTCTGGATTCTGGAGAAACCGGTTTATCAGTTATTTAATTGACATGTCTATGTTCTAAGATGAGAGCTATTATAATATGTTAGATCACAAAATAATTTGATGTTAAATCCATGGCAGGTTTATGTAAAACTCTATAAATCTCCAACTTGTAGATTTGGGGGGAATGATTAGCAGGTAAGGCCTGTTATCTGTGCCCATTTAAGAGTGCCCATAAACAGAGAATGAGCGTCAGGATGTTCCCACAGTCACAAAACAAACTTGGCATCGTTAGTACCTGTTTTAACCATTTGTCCTAAGCACAGAGAATAGTAACACAGATTTTACAATGTTAAGGGCTAATGTTCTCTATGGAAAAAGTTTTATTTTCTGTTTAATACTCCCTCAGTCATTTTTACATGTTTTCTTTCCTTAGAAACTGATTTACAAGAAGGAAACTGTAACCAGGTAAGTATCTTTTTTTCCCCTGAGTTCATGTTTGGCAACATAGATGTGCCACACCTATTCTAAAACTCACTCCAAATTTAATGGTCCCTTTCTATTTTTTTTTTTTTTTTTGGTGTGTGTGTGTGTGCCAGTTCCTGCAATGACCAGACTTGTGGGTAAGTCCTAAATACTTTTCCTCATCTTGAGGTCACCTCCCTTTCCAGACCACCACTGAAGCCACTATTCCTGTTTACTGTCTCACTTTACTGGGTGACAGACTTCTTTTTCTCTTTTGGCTAAGAAAGCAGATATCTGGTTTATATGGAATGATCTGCTCTTTAGGTCTAAGGGCTAATGGTAAATTGTTCTGTAAAGATGGTAAACCTTAGTGGAGGATAGGTTATTACACAATGGGAAGTGATTTAGATTCACTTTTTTCTGGTATTAATGACTATGGTCTTGTAGCATAGGAATAGCACAACCTAGAAGAATTTGCCAGTGCTATGATTCTTCCCTCTTTTGGCTTTTAGGCTTAGGAATAAGAGCAGTTCTGGTTTCTGGCAGTAGCAGAACAAAATAGATCACAGAAGGTGAGGGATTGTGAGCCTATGGGAGTTAAAGATTTCCAATTCTATCCATCATGAAAATATCAGGACTATAATAGCAGGCAGGTGTTGTATACGAAAGTACCACTAACTTATGTGATCTAGGTCAGAGCCAAGAATTTTACCTCAAATTGAAGGGAAGGACATATTGAAAACAAAAGCAAATTCATGTCTACAGATGCATTCTGGGTAGTAGAGCTCAGGCACAAGAGTAGTTGGATTATACATATAGGTGTGATGGTGAGGGTGTGGGTAGGTTTCAAATCGAATGTGAGTAAACAGGAGGGAACTGGGATTCTATGTGGTCTCATTCGTTCAACCACCCACTCACTCATTCCCTCAATCACTGATAATATCACTGAGTCTATGCTACTGCCTGGAGTTGAGCACCCTACTTGGATATGGAGCCATGTGGTCTTCTGTTGGGTGTGGGCTCTTCAATGGAGAAGAAGAGCTCGAAGCATCCAACACAAGCAGTGGACTAAATACTCTGGTGAGTCCCACAACTCCCGATAATCCTAACGGTTATATTAAACAGTATGGTAAAGAACTCTGTGGGTCATGAGACGGGAGCAAGATTCAAATAAGGGCTTGAAATGGGGATGAGTTGAAGGAACTTGGCTATTTCTGGGATTTCTATACCAGTTATTGCAGGGTTCTCTGTTATGCTTGCCCCCTTTTAGTATGCTTGGAAGGTTCTCCAAGCATTGTAGGATAGGGATAAAAGGGCAGATAGATCAGAGAGTCCATTGTACTACGTGTTTAGATTGTGCTATGATGGAGAATTCTGGGTAGATGTTCTACTTAGAAACCTCCATTGATGAAAGATGTTTGTTATTGGTGAATTTGCTAGAATTGTGTTGACCCCTTGTTCTCAGCCTATTTGTTCATAAAGAGAAGGCCTTGCTCATTTAGGAAGTTTTAGGCTAGTGATTTGTAACCTTGGCTAGACTGCATCCCATCCCCAGAGACTGATTTATTTTATAGTGCAGCCTGGGCATGGGGATTTTTTAAAGGTCATCAGGTGATTCTAAATGCAGCTGATGTGAACCACTGTCAGTCTTCCAAGAACAAAGTAAACACAAGTACAAAATACCATTCATCTTATGCAACTGAGGTTTCTAGAATGAGTCCAGAAATTCTACCAAAAGAATTGTCATAGAATAGTGTTCTAGTTTGCTGGCTGCTGGAATGCAACACACCAGAGATGGATTGGCTTTTAATAAAAGGGGATTTATTTCATTAGTTCTTTGGAAGAAAGGCAGCTAACTTTCATCTGAGGTTCTTTTTTACGTGGGAAGGCTCAGGGTAATTTCTCCTGGCCTTCTCTCCAGGCCTCTGGGTTCCAACAGCTTTCCCTGGGGTGATTCTTTTCTGTATCTCCAAAGGCCTGGGCTGAGCTGCGAATGCTGAGATGAGGTATGCTGAGCTGCTTGGGCTGTGTGCTGCATTATACTCTCTCATTTAGGCACCAACCAATTAAGTCACACATCATTCATTGCAGCAGGCACACCTCCTAGCCGACTGCAGATGTAATCAGCAACAGATGAGGTTCACGTACCGTTGGCTCATGTCCACAGCAACAGAACTAGGTGCCTTCACCTGGCCAAGTTGACAACTGAATCTAACTACCACAAATAGCGTGTTAATTATGAACAGGAAGAAGTCATTAATTAATATATATTAGAATGGAAAGTTGTACCTCCATTGGCCAATATTCTTAATAGGTAGTGTTTTTAGGATGTAAAATATTCATATTTTCTATGCCCACACAAAAACTATTTTAAGGAAATATTTCCTAATATTCCTAGTGGAAGAACAAATTGCTCAGAAAGCACATCTTTTCAATAAATACTATGTCATAGAATGCATTGTTACTTTTAGTTGATTTTTTATTTTCTAAAGACAATTGCTCCTTTGCAATACTCTCTAACAGTGTATATTTATGAGTCCAACTGAAAGAAATTTTAGAGACCATCTCATGCAAATTTCACAGTCTACTGGGTAAGAGTGACTTGTCCAAAGTTTCCTTAAGCTCAACCTGCCCAAAATGGAACTCATTGTTTCTTTGCAAATCTGTTTCTTTTTGGGTTCCCTTCATCTGTGAATGGCACCATCATCCATCTGGTTGCCTAGATTCCTCTCTTGCACTCTCTCTCTTCCTTCCCTTTTCCTATTTCCTGATTAGCTCTTGAATCCATCCATTTCTCTGTTTCCACTGTCTTTACCCTAATTTATTTGAACAATAGCTCTTTCCTGGTATAAAAGCTTTACAATAGGTCTTTCTACTCTTTTCCAAACTATTCGCCACACTGTCCAGAAATCTTTCAAAAGACTAATTCTCATCATGCCTCTCCTTTCTGTAAAACAACTTAATGGCTCCCCATTGCTCTTTATTTTTAATCAGAGAAGGTGCATGTTTTTAGAAAAATCATGAAGAAAATACAGAGTTCACATATACCACACACCCCGCCCCACGGGCTTCCTATATTAATACTTTGCCTTAATGTGGTATGTCTGTTACAATTGATGAAACAATATTATCATAATTATTCTATTTACTATAGTTTATAGTTTACTTTAGGGTTCACTGATTGTGTTGTACAGACTTGTGTCTTTTAAATTTTTTATTTTACTAACATATATAGACATTAAATTTCCTCTTTTAACCACAATCACATATATAAATCAGTAGTATTACTTATATTCATATTGTTGTGCTACCATGACCATCATCCATTAACAAAACTTTTCCTTCATCCCGAACAGAAACTCTGCATAATTAAGCATTGGTTCCCCATTCCCTAACCCCAGTCTGGCCCCTGGTAATATGTATTCTAGATTCGGACACTAAGAATTTGCTAATTCTATTTCATATCACTGAGACCATACAATATTTGTCCTTTTGTATCTGGTTTATTCCAGTCAACATGATGTGTTTAAGGTTCATTCATGTTGCAGGTATCAGAACTTTTTTTTTTTAACGGCTGAATAATGTCCCATTGTAAGGATAAACAAAATATTTACCCATTCATCTGTTGATGGACATTTGGGTTGTTTTCATGTTTTGGCAGTTGAGAATAATGCCACTGAAAAAATTGGTATGAAAATAAATGTTTGAGTACTTCCTTTTAATTCCTTTTGATATATTACTCAGAAGGGGATTACCAGGTCTAGGTCATTCTTACACTTACCTTTCTGAGAAACTACTAAACTGTTTTCCACAGAGACGATACCATTTTACATTCCCAAAACAATGAACTAAGAAACAATGAAGTAAGAAACAATGAAATAAGAGTGATCTTATTTCTCCACATCCTCTCCAACACTTGTTGTTTTCCAGTATTTTAATAGTAACAATTCTAGTGGGTGTGAAAAGAGATTTTATGTGGTTTTGATTTGCATTTCCCTAATGGCTAATGATGTTGGGCATTATTTCATATGCTTATTGGCTAATTGTATATCTTCTTTGGAGAAATGTCAATTCAGTTCTTTTGCCATTTTTTAACTGGGTTGTCTGTCTTTCTGTTGTTGATTTGTAGAATGCTTTTATATATTCTGTATATTAAACCTTTATTGGATATGTGGTTTCTAAATATTTTTTCCCATCCTGTAGGATGTCTTTTTATTTTCATGATGACGTTCTTTCATGCACAAATGTTTTGATTTTGAAGAAATCCGTTTATCCATTTTTTCTTTTGTTGCTCATGCTTTGGGTTAAAGTCTAAGAAATCATAGCCTAACTCAGGGTCCTGAAGATTCTTCTGTTTTCTTCTAGGAGTTTTATAGCTCTGGTTCTTATATTTAGGTCTTGGATCCAATTTCGGTTTTTTTTTTTTAATGTAGTATCATTATTTTTTGAAGTACTGTCATTCTCTTGCACATGGATATGCAGTTTTCCAACATGATTTGTTGAAGAGACTTTTCTTTACCCATCAAGTGGACTTGGCACCCTTGTCAAAATTGGCCGTATTTGTGAAGGATGATTTCTGAGCTCTCAATTCTATTCCATTTGTCTATATGTCTGCATTTGTACCAGTACCGTGTCGTATTAAATATTTTCCATTTATTTAGGTATTCTATGATTTTTGTAAGCAATATTTTATACTTTTCTGAATATAAGGCCTTTCATTCTTAGTTAAATTTATTCCTATATCTTTGATTCTTTTAATTGCTATTGTAAATAGAATTTCTTTATTGATTTGTTCTTCAGGACGTTCATTCAGAAAAGCTACTGATTTTTGTGTGTCGATTTTTTTTACCCCTCCACTGACTTTTTAAATTATCTCTAATAGTTTTGTTGTGGATTTTTAGGATTTTCTGTGTATGGAATTATGTCATTTGCAAATAGGAAAACTTTTCTTTCTTCCTTTCCAGCCCTTTATTTCTTTTTCTTGCCTAATTGCTCTGGCAAGAAGTTCCACTACAATGTTGAATAACAGTGCTGATAGTGAGCATCTTTGTCTTGTTCCTGATCTTAGAGGGAAAGCTTTCAGTCTATCACCATTAAATAGGATGTTAGCTGTGGGCTTTTTGTATGTGTTCTTTACCATGTTGAGGAAGTTTCCTGCTATTTCTAGTGTTCTAAAGGTTTTTATCAAGAAGGGGTACTGGATTTTGTCAAAGGCATTTTGATCTCTTTACTAGCAATTGGTTTGTGGAGAGCTTCTATTTCTTCTTGAGTCAATGTGGTTAGTTTGTGTTTCTAAGAATTTGTCCATTTTGTCTAGATAATCTAATTTATTGGTGTACAATTGCTCATAGTATCTTCTTGGGTTAGTTTGCAAGATGGCAGAATATGATATACCAGAACTGAAATGGCTTTTTAAAAGGGGAATTTAATAATTTACAAGTTTAGAATTCTAATCCTATAAAATGCCCAAACTAAGGCAGCCAGGGAAAGATATCTTAATTCAAGAAAGGTTGATGTATCAGGAACACCTCTGTCAGCTGGGTAGTCGTGTGGCTGGAATCTGCTGGTCCCTTGCTCCTGGCCTCCTTTGCTTTCAGCTTCTGTTCCTGTGGGGGTTCTTTGGTTCCTCACTTTACTTCTCCAGAGCTGGCTTTCATCTCTTGGCTTCCCTTGGATCCCCAGGTTTTGGTTTGCTTAACATCTCATGGCAGTGTCTACTGGGCTCCAAGCATCTCCAGACATCTGTATCTCTGTTCTCCATGTATCTGCAAATATCAGCTCTGCTCTGAAGTTTCTCTTGTCTCTGTTATTTCTGACTCTCTCCAAAATGATTCCTCTTTTAAAGGAGTCCAGTAAACTAATCAAGATCCTCCTGAAATGGGTGCAGTCACATCTCCATGTAATCAAAAGATCATACCCACAATTGGGTGTGTCACATTTCCATGGAGATAACCTAATAAAAATTTCCAATTTATGGTATTGAATCAGGATTAAAAGAAATGACCACTACCACAAGATTGAATTAGGACTAAAACATGTTTTGGGGTACATAATATTTTCAAACCAGCATACCTCTTATAGTCCTTTTTATTTCAGTGTGGTCAATAGTAATGTCCCCTTTCATTCTGATTTTTGTTTTGTATTTTTGTGTTTTTCAGTCTAGCTAATGATTTGTCAATTTTATTGATTTTTTTAAGAAACTGGCTTTTGGTTTTGTTGATTCAGTTTTTTTTTTCTTTTCAATTTCATTTTACCTCTGCTTTAATCTTTATTTCCTTCCTTCTATTTGCTTCGGGTTTAGTTTGCTCTTCTTTTTCTAATTCTTCCACTTTTGAGGTTAAATCTCTGATTTGAAATTTTTTTAATGTAAGCATTTAGGGCTCTAAATTTCTCTGTCAGCATTGCCTTTGCTGCATCCCATAAATACCCATTTTGGTATGGTGCATTTTCTTTTTCTTTCACCTCAAGATTTTTCTAATTTCGCTTGTGATTTCTTCTTTCATCCATTAGTTGTTTAAGTGTATATTTTTAGTTTCCATATATTTGTGAGTTTTCCATTTCACCCTCTGTTATTGATTTCTAGCTTCATTCTGATATTGTCACAAAATATACATTTGTATGATTTCAATTTTTTGAATTATTGAAACTTGTTTTGTGACTTAACATGTGGTTTTTCCTGGAGAATGAGCCATGTGCACCTGAGAATAATTTTTATTCTGTTTTTGTTGGATGAAGTGTTCTGTATATGTCTTTTAGTTTTAGTTGGTTTAGAGTATTGTTCAAGTGTTATATTTCCTTATAGATCTTCTGACTAGATGATTTATCCATTATTAAAAATGGTGTATTGAAGTCTCCTACTTTTAATATAGAACCATCTATTTCATCCTTCAAATCTGTCCAAATTTGCATCATATATTTTGGGGGTTTGTTGTTAGGAACATATAAACTTGTACATCTTCTTGTTGAATTGTCCCCTTTATCAGTATATAACCACAGGGTTTGTTCCTCATAACTTTTTTTGCTTAATGTCTATTTTATTTAATATTAATATAAGTAACATTGCTCTCTTTTGGTTACCACTTGCATGGTATATATTTTTCCATCCTTTCACCCTTAACCTACTTGTATTTTTGAATTTAAGGTGAGTCTCACAGACAGCATACAGTTGGGTCATGCTTTTTTATCCATTCTGCCAATCTCTGCCTTTTGACTGGAGAGTTTACTCCTTTTACATTTAAAGTCACACTTCTGCCATTTTGAGGCTTAGCCTATGTATGTTTTATACCTTTCTGTCCTTCAGTTTTTTTCTGTTAATGCCTACTTTTATATTTATTTGATATTTTTGTGTTGTACCATATTCAGTGCATTCTCTTTTCTATCTGGATATATTTTTCATCTATTTTCCTTGTGGTTACTATGGGTTAAAATTTACCATAGTATATAACAATCATATTTGTTTGATAACAACTTAACTTCAGTAGCATTCACTTATACTTTTTCTATACCCTTCTGTCCCCCAACCTTTTTTATTTGTACTTGTTACCACTTACATCTTCACATCTTGTATATACAAAACCATAGATATCATTACCTTTTTTGCATTTTGGCACCTATAGGAGGTAAGAAGTGGAGTTACATACCAAACAATACAGTAGAATAGTACTGCCAATTATAATTACCCAACTTGTTATCTTTACCACAGGTTTTTATTTCTTTATGCTTCTTTGAACCACTGTCTAGTGTCCTTTCCTTTTTGGCTGATGAACTCAACTTTATTGAGTTCATTTATTCATTGCTTGTAGGGCAGGTGTGGTGGTGGTGAACTCCTTCAGCTTTTGTGTATCTGCGAATGTTTTAATCGCTCCTTCATTTTTTTTTTCCACATGGGCAGGCACTGGAAATCAAATCCGGGTCTTGGCATGGCAGGTGAGAACTCTGCCTGCTAAGCCACGGTGTTCCACCCTCTCCTTCTTTTTTGAAAGAAAGTCTCACTGACTATAAAATTCTTGCTTTGCAGTTGTTTTCTTTCAGCTGTTTATTTCTACCCACTGCCTTCTTGATTTCTGATGAGAAATAAGCACTCAATCTAATTGGAATTTTCTTATATGTAACATGTTGCTTTTCTCTTGCATGGTTCAGAACTCTCTCCTCATCCTTTGCATTTGGTAGTGTAATGAATTTTTGATGGGGTGTATTTTTCTTCATGTTTATCCTGTTCAGTGTTCTCTGGGTTTCTTGGATATGTATATTAACATCTTTTGCTAGGTAGGGAAGTTCTCTGTCATTAATTATTTGAATATTCCTTTTGCCTTCTTCTCTTTTTATTTTCCTTCTGGGACTCTTATAATGTGTACGCTGGTGTGCTTGATCATGTCCCAGAGGTGTCTTAGGCTGTTTTCATTTCTTATAATTCTTTTTTCTTTCTATTCCTCAGCCTAACTCATTTCAAGTGAGTTGTCTTCAAGTTCACTAACTCTTTCTTCTGTCAGCTCCAATCTGTTCATGCAACCCCCCCAGGAACTCCCCCCCCCCAGGAATTTTTCATTTCAGTTATTATGGACTTCAATTCTAGTAGTTTTGTTTGTTTCCTTTTGAAAAATTCTCTTTTAAAACTTTCATATTGCTCATTGATTGTTTTCCTGATATCCTTTAGTTCTTTCTCTACATTTTCCTTCATCTCCTTAAATATTTTCAACATCATTTTTTTAAAGCTTTTTTGGTATGTCTACATTCTCATCTTCTTTGTTGGTGCTTTATGGATTTTTAATTTCTGTACATGGTTGGGTCATCATTTCCTGTTTCTTTGTCTTGTATACTTTTGTCGCACACTGTACATTTTAATATTTAAAAGTGTTAATTCTGGGATTTATTCCTGGAGATGTTTGTTTCTTGGTTTTGTAACCAGCTGGTGATAAGATAGACATGTTCTTGAGCTTCATTCCTCCTATCAAGAATGTCTGCCCAAGGTGAATGTAGTGTGCAGGGTTTCCCTTGTCTTTCTGCACCTCTGTTTTGTCCTGGATTTTACCTGTTAGTTGTTTTGGAGTTCCTCTGTTTACAGGAGTTTGATTGTCCTCTCTGTTTCAGGAATAACACCTTCCTCTCCCTGATGTTTGAAGCCAGCAAGACTTTGCCTCAGACTTTCTGCGTCTAGAGTTTCTTATGCTCCTTTCATTGTCTCAAGTTGCTTTTGCCTAGAAGACAAATTCTGGGGGGAGGGGCATGCTGAAGAGAACTTTCCCAAGTCAGTCTTTCCCATCCAAAACAGTACCAGGGGCCCTCAAAGGTGGTGCAGGCTGATTCCAGCATGCCCTGGTGAGAGGATCAAGAAGAGTGCCAAGATCTTCTCCAAAGACTCCCCAAAGTTGAGCTTTCCTGGCCTGCCCCACTAATGCATCCTTTCAACTAACTGCCCCCTGCAACCCTAAGGAAGTGCAGCTCTTCACTGCTGCTGTCCCTGAAAGGGGAGGGTTGAAACAATGGCTGCCCTCAGAGCCAGGGCCCCAACAATCTGAAATCACTAATCAAAGTCTGTACTCACCCCTGTTGTTGGGAAGGAGCAGGCTAGCCAGGGGCCAAACCACGTGATGGCCTGCTGCAAGAGTGAGGCATGGGGGATGCTGGGGAAGATGGCTGAATAGAGTAGCTCAAGATCAGCCCTGCTCCGTGGAAAAGTTAGAGAAGGGACAGGAGGGCAACTGAGGTGGCAATTCGGGAGTGTGACTGACCTGGGAGAGCCTTCTGAACCACATAGGGTGGCCCTAGTTCAGAGGCTGAGGAACTGATAGGCACAAAGCTGGAGTCTGACACTGAGGCGCAGAGCCCAAGGGAGTGCATGGACAGGAGCTAGAGACTAGGAAGTAAGCTAGGCAATGTTTCTTGGGTGTGCTACCCCCACTAGAACAGCCCCATAACTGGCGACTCACCCCACATCCCACGCACCTGAACCCTGTCACCTACTCCCATTCCCCTTGCCCTAGGTGCCCCCACCCAACAACCCCTGTTCACATACCTGCCCCCCACCCCCACCCCAAGTGCAGCCCAACCCACCTCTCCTGAACCCCTCCCAAATACTGCCTCCCCCTCCCTGTTCCCTGCAGGCTGTTGCCAGCACATAAAAGCCATGGGCACTAACCTCCATACCTAGGCTCCCCCAGCCCACTGCCCATAGTTTCACACAGCCTCTTTCTGCCCCCTTCCCCAAACCCGTGCTCTGTACATCAGTTTATGGCACTCCTAAATCCACGCATGCACACAGGCCCCCAATCACATCATTCAGCTCTGGAAACCTCAGTTTACAGTAGTCCTAGAACCACGCATGCACGTGACTCTCAGCCACACTTCCTAGCTCTGAGAAAGTGCTGTCCTGCACTGCCAAATCATATCTGCCCCCAGCTCATCAGGGCATAACACTGACCTGCTGCCACAACTCTATGCACATGCACAAAGAGTCCTGTGCCTTAGACCAGCTCACACCAGTGTTACAGCTACATCCTCCTGGCCACTGGGTGCCTGCATTCATAAGCATTGGCATAATATCCCCAACCTGTGCCTTTACCTGCCCTGAAACAAATCACTACATTAAGTGCCATACCTCGTACCCTCCTCCCTGCTGTACATCCATCCTACAAACACAAGACCTTAGACTACTGAAAGAAATTAACTCCCAAAATAAATCAATCAAGATTTTTACATGCCATGAAGACAGCAGAAGATCATTAAGCATATCACAATGCAGACAGATATAACCCTGCTAAATGGCCAAATTAAAACACCAGAGTTGGAACAACTAATCAAAGATGTCCATGCAACTCTGTTTAATAAAACAAGTAGGATGGCAAATGACATAAAGGAGATCAAGAAGATAATAGAAGAGCGTAAAGAGAAATGTGGAAGAATAAATGGAAAACTAGCAGATATCACAAAGATTAAAGACTCTGTGGACCAAATGAAAAACATATTAGGGGCACACAACACCAGATTTGAAGAGACAGAAGAAAGAATGAGTGATATAGAGGACAGGATAACTGACTTCAAAGACTCAAAACAACAAATGGAAAAAATTCAATGGGAGCTCAGGGAAATGATAGGCAATATAAAGTGCACAAATATAAGAATCACTGGTGTCCCAGAAGGAAAAGAGAGGACTAAAGGGCTAGGAAGAGTAGTTGAGGATATAATGGGGGAAAACTTCCCAACTTTTATAAAGGATATAAATATATAAGTCAAAGAAACCCAAAGAACTACAAACAGAATAAATCCAAATAGGCCTTCCTCAAGGTACATACTAATCAGTCTGTCGAATGTTGAAGAGAAGTAAAAAATCCTGGAAGTCATAAGAGAAAAACAATCTACTACATACAAGGGAAACCAAATAAGACTGAATTCAGCCTACTCAACTAGCACCCTGGAAGTGAGAAGTCAGTGGTATGATATATTCAAGATCCTGAAAGAGAAAGACTTTCAGCCAAGAATTCTGTACCCAGCCAAATTGTCCTTTAAAACTGAGGGAGAGATTGAAGTTTTCACAGACAAAGGAGCCCTGAAAGAATTTGTCAACAAGAAACCGGCCCTACAAGAAGATTAAAAGGAGTTCTGCCAGCTGGAAAAAAAGACAGGGGAGGGAGGTCTGGAATTGAAGAGTATCACTAAGGGTATTTAAAGAATAAAAAAAAGAAAGAGGAAAAAATATATAGATCTGACAAATAAAATTAAAAATATAGGATGGTAGATTCAAGAAACGCCTTTTAGTAATAACTGTGAATGTTAATGGATTAAATTTACCAGTTAAAAGATACAGATTGGATTGGGACAAAATAGTCTTTTCAATAATTGGGAATGGAGAAACTGGATATCAATAGGCAAGAGAATGAAAGAGGACTCCTATCTTATACCCTACACAAAAATTAACTCAAGGTGAATCCATCACCTAAATATAAGAACTAGCACCATAAAGCTTCTAGAAGAAATGTAGGGAAATATCTTCAAGACCTAGTAGTAGGAGGTAGCTTTGTAAACTTTACAGCCAAAGCACAAGCAACAAAAGAAAAAACAGATAAATGGGAACTTGTCAAAATCAAACGCTTCTGCACCTCAAAAGACTTTGTCAAATTGGTGACAAGGCAGCCAACTCAATGGGAGAAACTATTTGAAAATCACATATCGGACAAAGCTTGATTTCCCATATATACAAAGAAATCATGCAACTCAACAACAAAAGAACAAAAAACCCGATTATAAATGGGCTAAAGATATGAATAGGTGTTTTTCTGAAGAGCCAATGTAGATGGCTCAAAAGCACATGAAGAAATGCTCCTTTTCATTGGCTATATGGGAAATACAGATCAAAACTACAATGAGATACCACCTGACACCTATGAGAATGGCTGCTATTAAACGAACAGGAAACTATAAATGTTGGAGAAGATGTGGAGAAACTGAGACACTTATGCACTGCTGTTGGGAGTGTATAATGGTGAAGTCACTATGGAAGACTGTTTGGCAGTTCCTTAGGAAACTAAATATCAAGTTGCCCTATGACCCAGCAATAGCACTACTTGGTATATACCCAGAAGAGCTGGAAGCAATGACAGAAACAGACATTTGCACACCAATGTTCATAGTAGCATTATTCACAGTCGCCAAAAGATGGAAACAAACCAAATGTCCATCAACAGACGAGTGAATCAACAAAATGTGGCATATACATTCAATGGAATATTATGCAGCAGTAAGATAAAATGACATCTTGAAGCACATGACAAGATGGATGAGCCTTGAGGACATAAGCCTGAGTGAAATTAACCAGGCGCAAAAGGATAGATACTGTATGATTCCACTTTTATGACCAGCATAAAGGTATAATCAAAGGCTTATAGTACAGAATATAGGGAACTTAGAGATACGTAGAAGCTAGAGATGGTGAACCCTTAGCTAATGAGGTTGAACTGTAATGTAAGGGAATATATAGGAGTGAAGGTGGTTCTCTAGCAGGTCTATAAGTAATATTGCCATATTGAAAATGAACAAGATCGAAAGAGGTTGTATAGACCTATGTGTCCCACTGACTCACACTAGAAATGTGAATTAGTTCTTGCAAGAATTACTTCAAAGATGATTCTTGTACAAAGAGTGTTTAAGCCCAGAGTACAGGGGGAAAACTGCTATTGCATACTATGAGCTATGTTCAAAAGGAAACCATTAGCACTACCACAGCAACAGTGGAAGTAAATAATAGGGGGAGGGACAAGAGTTAAGAGGAAGTTTAGATTTCCTATTTGGCGAGGGTGTGTTTATTGGTTTTCTTCATCTTGGGAAGATGAAATTATCTAAAATTGAGAATGTTGATTGACTGTGGATTTTCGGCCCTATGCACGATGCCTGATGAATGCAGGTGGCTGAAGGATGCACTGATGGAGAAGTAGATTGGCGAATGATGGTGTACACTTATGAATGAAGGTTGTGCTGCTACCAAAAGGAACAAAGCCGTGAGGCATAATGATGGGAATGAACATGTGGGACATTTGGTGAGACAAAATAAGCCAGAAACAAAAGAACAAGAACAGTATGGTACCTTTAGAAAATGCTTATAAGAAAACAGGGGCCTAGACTGTAAGCTTTTAGAGCAAACACATTAAGTCCGGAGTGGTGATTATTATTTCTGGATTTTGAGAGGCTGTTTTATATATATAACCTGATGTTTAGAGATAAGAACGAAGCTGAACAGGTTGGGGTTAATGTAATTCAGAACATCAGGGTAGGGAAGACAGTGTCTATATTTTAGAACTGCACATACTCTTTGAGACCAATGGAAAAAAGGTTTATTTGGTCTGGAACTGAAATTTTCTGTAGTGTATTATCTTACTCAACCTCTCTAAGTAGCTCATTTGAACAATTGAAACACAGGGACCCCAGAATAAGAAAGCGGTCCTTTAATCCTATATAGGTTATTGTAATGCCTGGATACATCGTAAAGTGTATTAAGCAGGTAATCAAAAAGTATTGGCAAAATCCCCTGAGGGTTGGGAGAAGGAATATGGAACTATGAAATCTTACCATCAGGGAATCCCCTGATACTGTGTCAAACTTTAGGGATGTCCAAATCAATAGGCCATGCCCTCGATCATGAGGCTTACTGTTGTGAAGCTAATGTAGGTAGCAGAGAAGCTTAGACTACCTATAGGCATACCTAAGAGTTACTTCTGGAGGACCTCTGTAGTTGCTCAGATGTGGCCTCAGTTTCTCTAAGCCCAACTCTGCAAGCAAAATCATTGCCCTCCCCACTACCTGGGACAGGACATCCAGGAGTGAAAGTTGCCCTGCCAATGTGGGAGATGACTCCCAGGGATGAATCCAGACCAGGCACCATGGGATCAACAATTCAGTCCTGACCAAAAGGGGGAAGTGAAGTGTAACTAATACAGTGTCAGTGGCAGAGAGAGTTCAAATAAAGTCCAAGAGTCTACTCTGGAGATCCCTCTTATGCAAGCTGCAGTTAGACCTTGCTACCTATCATAACCTGCCAACCCTCAACCAGGAGCATTCCAGCCAATCCTAAAGAACACCTAGGGCAGTATATAAGATTCCACAAGGGTTCTGTGCACTAGAATAACTTTCCAGAAACCTACAACCTCCAGATGGGTCCTTGGTGCAGATAAGTCCTGAAACCTAGAGGCCATAGCCTCTCCAGAACATCAGATAGTTCCATTTCCCTACCCCATGTTAGTGACAGACCCTTCCAAAATGAAAAATTTAGGATGGCCATAGCTCAAACACCCCTAAAGAGAGAGATAGAAAGATCAAAGGTGATGGTGGAGTTATACAGAGAAGATAGGATTTAACAAATGAATATGAATGCTGAATCATTAAATTGATATCTCTTTTAGACTCCAGTATTTTAGAGCAGCTGGAAGTAAAAACCTAAAGTTGTAGAATTGTAACACGTCAAACTCTGAAATATGTTGTACAACTAATTGTGGTGCTGTGCTTTGAAATTTATAGCTTTTTTGAATATATGTTATTTTTCACAAAAAAAGAAGGAAAAAGAGTCACGTATGACAATAGGAAAATATTTAAGCCTTCTAGCTTCCTATATTCTGGAGCAGCTGGAAGGAAAAATGTGAGAGGATCATACGGTAGCCCATGACAGACTCTGGGATCTGTCCTGTAACTACTTGTTGAAGGGTACTTTGAAATCTGTTGCTTTTTTATTTCTTTGCTTTGTATATATGTTATGCTATACAATGAAAAAAGTTAAAAAAAAAAAAGAGTTTGGAATGGGTGCCCAGAGTTGCTGTATAGAAAGAACAATTTATCGTTCTTTACCATAATTTATCAGCCTCTTCCACTTAATTTTCCCTGGATGCTGTACAGTGTTCTTCTGGCTTTTACAATTTCAGAATAGTTGTTTCTGACAGTTCCTGCCTGTTTAATACTTATTCTGGTAGAAGGACTGAGTCCTGGAGCTCCCTACTATGCTATCTTCCCACAATCCTTCCCTCCTTTCATTTTTTATTTTAATTACCTGTGTCCTTTCTCTTTTTTTCTTTGTCAGTCTAGCTAAATGTTGTCAGTTTCATTGATCTTATCAAAGTATCTATCTATCTATATATATATTTAAAATTCTCTCTATTTTTTTATTCTTATTTCATTTATCTCCATTCATATTTGCTATTTCTTTCATTCTGCCACTTTATGTTTAGTTTGGTTTTCTTTTTCTAGATCCTCCACTTGTGAGGTTGTCTCTAATTTTAGATTTTTCTTCTCTTTTTAATGTAAGGATTTAGAGCTCTAAATTTCTGTTACAGCACTGCCTTTGCTGCATCTCATAAGTTTGGGTATGTTGTGTTTTCATCTTCATTTGCTTCAAGATATTTAATTTCCTTTTTATTTCTTATTTGATCCATTTGTTGCTTAAGATTGTGTTATATAATTTCTATGTATTTTAGGATTCTCCAGTTCTGCCTCTGTTATTGATTTCTAGCTTTATTCCATTGTGGTCAGAGAAGATACATTGTATGTTTTTAATATTTTTGAATTTATTGAGAATTATTTTATGACCTAACATACGGTCTATGTTAGAAAATGATCCATGTGTGCTATAGAAAAATGTGTATTCTGCTGCTGTTGGGTGAAGTTGACTATATACATGCCTGACTTCTACATCTTTCTGTGTCCCTCTGTAGCACAGTCAGTGAGAATAGTGAGAAAAATGTGCTGCTCCTCATGCTCTGCTTACATCAGTGAATATGTGCTAGTGCTAGCTGATCATGGGGATAAACTGGCAATACTTTTAGGGCAAACAAAGATTAGTAGAGGGATGGTGGTGACACAGAAATACTTTAATAGACGTGTGACTTAACCTTGAAGAAGCCCTGATTTTACTTGTCAAGGGAGCATCAGAAAGGTGAGTTATTGTAAACTGATAAAAGCAGGGTTATTTAAAATAAGATAGAAAGTTGTAAGACCATATGATGATGGGAGTGGCTTGAAACACAGGCAGTGAACTGAGGTACTAGATTTTTGAGGTGATGTGCGTGTATGTTTTGTGTACTCCTACAGAACTCACTTTAGGTGGATGCAGTTTGCTACATTAATCTGGTGTTTCTTTCGATGAAATCATGTATAAGTAAAGGAAAACTTCCCATTATGCTTAGTTGTTTCCTAACATGGTAATTACATTGGAACAAACCAAGCATCGTAGTAGAACTGACTGTATCATATACTTCTAGTGACAGTGTACACAAGGTATTTCGTGTACTAGGTATAGTACTGTTCCTAAAAGGGAAGGCATCTATAAAAATAGCCATACATATGAAGTAAAATATCAATGAATTTCAAGAATGGAAAAGCTTGCATCCTTCCCATGAAACTGTAACAGACCACATTGTAGTGGGGTGCAAACTGCCAGTTGTTGTGGTTGCCTAAAGGGGGTGACCAGGGATTGGACCACACTGGAGAGTGATACCATAGGAATAGCTTTAGAATTAATTAACTAAGCCCTTCTTTCTCTTACGTACTATAGTGATCCATTAAAACCCTTAATTTGCCCATCACTTTCCTATATTTAAATTTATTTTTATTTTTTAGGATACTTTTGTATTCTGTATGTTGGAGAGATACTTGAAATAGTTTTCTAAGCCTGCTAGGTAACAAATTACCACAATTTTAGTAGCTTAATACAGCATAATTTTATTTTCTTACATTTTGTAGTTCAAAAGCCTGACACAAGTCTTATCAGGCTAAAATCAAGGTGTCTGAAGAATCTGTTTCTTGCATTTCTTTCTGGAGTTTCTAGAGGAGAATCTGTTTTCTTGCCTTTTCTAGATTCTATAGGCTTCCTACATTCTTCGGCACATGCTGCCCTTCCATCTTTAAATCTAGCAATGGCTGGTGGAGTCTTTCTTACAACACATCACACCAACACTCTTCTGCCTCCCTTTCCACAATTAAGGATCCTCGTGATTACATTGGACTGACCTGGATAACACAAGATAATCTGTTTTTTTAAGGTCAAATGATTAGCAACCTTAATTCTGTCAGCTTAATTCCTTTTTAATTCCTTTTTGCCATGTGTTTTAATTTCCTAGCAATACCATGAAATGGGTCAGGTAAAGCAATGGGAATTTATTCACTCATGGTTTTGCAGCTGGGAAAATGTCTAAATCAAAGTATCATCAAGGCACTGCTTTCTTCTGGGAGACCTGCTGCCTGCGATTCTTGGCTCTTCTATTATATGGCAAGGCATGTGGCAGCATCTACTGGTCTCTCCCTTCTCTTCTGGGATTCATTAACTTCAGCTTCTTGATTTTGTGCCTTTTTCTTTCCTCTCTCTGTATTCATTCTTTGTATAAAGGACTCCAGTAATAGGCTAAAAACCCATCCTGAATGAGGTTGGTCACCCCTTAACTAAAGTGCCTCATCAAAAGGTCCTACTTACAGTGGGTTTACATCCACAGGAATGGATTAGATTTAAGAACATATTTTTCTGGGGCACATGCAACTTCAAACCACCACCCCATATAACCTGACATATTCACAGTTTCCAGTGATTAGGACATGGACATATTTGGGGGAATATTATTCAGTCTGTCACAGTCCTACTCTGTAATTTAAAGTGCGTCCTCTATAACAGCTCTCATTTTATTTGCTGAGATATAATTTGACACTCTGCTATGCTCCCTTTGAAGCTCCTTCCCCCTGTCATTTGCCAAGTCACACTATTTGTATAATCAGGACCTCACACCCAATCTTAATTTTTTAGAAATCTCTGCCTGCATTGTTTCTTTCTTTCTCCTGAGTCTTCAACTTCTCCCACTAGCTCATTCCCATCAGTATTTAAACAAGCTCGTCTTTTCCATCTTACCTATTTTTGAAAAGGCCCTTCTCCAGCATTTCTCTCCATCACAGCAAATCCACTTAGCACCTAGTCACTGCTTAACATGCTGCCATCTGGTCTTACTGTCATATCCTCCATGGTTAGCAGAAAGCTTCACCTAGTCTATGTGCTTACTAAATATTTGTAAATGAGTAACTGAATTTCCACCTCAATATCTATTAAGTCTCTGGTGATATTCTCACTGTGTGAGAACTGCTCTGTTATTTTTGTGTCTCAAATGACTTACATTCATAATTGAGGGTGCCTATCATGGATCACAAAGCTACATAAACATTTTTCAGCAGATGTTTATTCTGTTTTGGAATGTGACACTGCATCATTTACCCCTGTTTCCTCTTACATTTGTTTAGCATTTCATGCTTTTCATATGCCTTTGTATATAGCGTCTTAATTTTCATCAATACCGCTGTGAAATAGGTAGGCAGGGAGGTATTTTCTGTTTTGAAGATTAGGTTTCTGAGGCCCAGAATCATAAGATATTTTCCCAAGTCACATGCAAAATTAATAACATGTGTGGAGCTAGCACCCAGGATTCCCACCTCCTTGCCTTTAGTTCTTTTGCTTTCGCACGCTGATTACTGTAACAGACTCAAGAGCAAAGAAAATATAGAAACTTGTCAAGAGGATTAGTAATCTAATTAGGCATAGATTACTTGGCTTGCTTCACAATGCTTTTAAACCTATGTTTCATGTGACAATGATAATCTTTATTTTTTTATTTTATTTTTTTTACATGGGCAGGCACCGGGAATCAAACCCGGGTCCTCGGGCGTGGCAGGCAAGCACTCTTACCTGCTGAGCCACCGTGGCCCGCCCAACAATGATAATCTTTGACACATTCTCAATTGAATTCTACTGAGATAATTAGGCAGGAATGTCAAAGATTGAATAACGTGCTGGATCAGCTTAGGAAACAATATAGTATGTTTTTTTGCGCCTGGTGTTCAGCTAAAGGTCTTTGGTAGACTGCTTTAAATTTGAGTTTTGATGTAGAAATGAAGTAGCAGTTTTTGAGTTTAAGCTCAGTACCACACTGTGTCCTACTTCTGAGTGACATTTTAAGAGATTGTTGTGGCAGACATACCTAATGAGAACATGTGAAAGGATTCTTCTTCATAAGCATCTTTTCTGTCTTTTGAAAGCAAGTGGGAGGGTGAAGGATTAAGTATTCAAGTGTCAGACTTAGAAACCTCTCCATGTTTTCTCATCACCCAAGTATTCCTCCACTCAACATGTAAACTTGTCCAAGATGTCTTACTCTTTTAGGTTCCTTAAGATGACAGCTCACTTAGCATGCAAATCCATGCCATAAATAACCAATAATGATATGTTTACTGTAAAGATTTAATATGTTACTTTTTCTGGATAGTGATTTTAAAAGACAAAGGATCTTTATGGTGAGATATATTTTTAACCTGTGTTTCTCAAATTTTCTGCCAAAGCCTGAGTTTTGAGGAACATGGCCCTAGTTGACTCCTAAACTCCAGCTTCAGTTATGAAATACTTTTGAATTATTATATCTAATCTTTAAATTAATTTACATTTTACATTCTCTTTTACAATGTAGCCATGTTTATTTTAATATTTAAATGTTTTAAATTGCGTATCAGTATTTACTAAATTACACATCCCCATTTGCTTAAACTTCAAGTAAAATTGATACTTCAAGTTGTATGTTGTATTTGTCTGGTGACTGTGAGTACCCCAAAGTCCTAATTTAGAGCAGCAAGGCAATCTGAAGACAGGACTTTCTTGTACTTTAGCAAGTTTGTGAGGGAGACAATTTTTATTGTGATCAAATTACCTCAGGAAGTTAACTGTATAAGGATGAAGAGAATTTTCAGTTATTGTGAGTTGAAAACTGGCACAATCACCAATGATCTAGTACCTTTGGAAAAGGTTAGTGGAACAACCCCTTCTTTCCAATGTGTACACAAATTTTAATGTTCTTAAACTTTCCCAAATTATGAGAATTAAAATTTTATCATTTGGGGATTTGTCAAACTTTGGACTTGCAAAAATTCGCTCTTTTTCCTTTAAGAGGATGGGATTTCTCAGATTGTATTCTGATCTCTTCTGATCTTTCCTTGCAGTTGCAGGGTAGCATGGTAATAAGATAGCTAGGAGATAAAAACCAGTTAGTATTTGGCCTACTGCAAGTCATTTCTTCAAACTTTACCTTATGTAAAAAGATTGAAGTAAGTGATCTTTAAGATTACTTAAAGTTTTATGATTTCTGTGCTCTCTCAAATGAGTTGAGATTTGTGGTTATACGTCCCCCTTAGTACCTAGTACTTTCCTTCTGTACTACTTGTTACATGTGTAATCATTTATTTGGAATCCATATTTTCTATGAAACTAAAACCTTCATAAACAATGGGTATTTTGCTCACAACTATATGTACCTGTCTTATAAACTGCATGGCACATAGTATTTATTAATTCAATCATTTATTCCACAAGTATATATCTTAGTGCCTCCTAAATGAGAGATATTGTCTTAAGTAATGGAGTTACAGCAGGAAAATGATAGGCAAAGTCCCTATTCCTATGGAGTCTAGATTTTAAAGCATCTTGTTCAGTAGATCTTCCTGTGATAACAGAAATGTTCTTTATTGTGCTCTTCAATATGGTAGCCATTAGCCACACATGGCTATTGAGCATTTGAAATGTACCTAGTATGTTTGAGGAACTGAGATTTAAAATTTATTTAATTTTAATGATTTTAAATCACCACATTTGTCTAGAGCCTACTCTATTGAGCAGTGCATTCCTGGAGAATTAAGAGGGTGGAGACATGGTAAACAATTAGGCAACTAAATGAACAAAATAATTTCAGATAAGAGCTGAGAAGGAATAAAACAGGGTTATGAAATAGTAACTGGGGTTATGAAATAGTAACTGGGTAGTATTTAGGTAGGTACTAGGTGAGGAAGCATCAATAAATATAGAATAAATGAATGATGAAGACTAATTTACTTTTTAAACTTTGCTACCTGGTACTTCGGCTTGGGAAACTTTGTTTGGAGATGTAGTGATTTCCTTTTTGAAAAACAACCCCCCAAATAAACCCTCACATTTCTACCATTTTATTAACTCCAAAATTTTTTTCTAGCCCTGAACCGTCAGGTTTGCCAGCTCCCATTGAAGATTCCGCAACAACAGGAGGTAGGCTTTTATGCCTTTACTCGCTTCTACTTACAATTGTTTATGGTTGAAGACAACCTTGCAAACAAGCAGACAGAGCTTTCAGCTCACATTTAAAAACACCAGGTTAATCTCTCCTTATCTGTTGTTCATGTGTCTCAAGAAAAAGTAATTCCTCTTTTTACTCTCTAAGAATACTTGTATTATAGCATCATGTTGCAAATGTTTAAAGACTTTTTAAAAAATATAATACAAATATAGAAAACTGTTTAAAACAAATGTACAACATAATGAATTACTTTAAGACAAATGCCTGGTAACTACTGTCCATATCAAAGAGTAGAAATATTCTACTTCACCAGACATTCTGTACATGGCCCCTTCAAACCCAACACCCTCCCATGTCCCATGGAATACCGCTATCCCCATGTTTATACTAGTTATACTATTCCTACAGTGTTATCACCTACCACATGTGCATTTCTGTATATCATAGCTTGTGTTGTATGTTTTGAAGTCTCTCCCTCTCTTTTTAATCTATAGGTTCCTCCTCTATTTCTTGTTTTTCCCCTTGCTATGTATTTATTGAAGAAACCATGTCATTTGTCCTGTAGAGTTGTCCAAAGTAAAGATTTTTCTGACTGCATTCCCATGGGGTATTTTTTTTCATGGGAAGGCACCAGAAATCAAACCCTAGGTCTCTGGCATGGCAGGCGAGAACTCTGCCTGCTGAGCCACTGTGGCCCACCTCTCGTGGTGTCTTTTAATATCTTTCTTTGGCTTCTGTGTTCCTTGTAAATTGGTAGTTGGTTTCCCAATTTAAAAAATTTATGAGAGAAGTTGTAGTTTTACAGAAAAATCATGCAGAAAATGCAGAGTTTCCATATAAACTGCCCCCCTGCAAATTTTCCCTATAATTAACATTTTGCATTAGTGTGGTACCTTTGTTACAATGAATGAAACTATATTATTATAATTATATTTTAATGTAGCCCATAATTTACATTAGCATCCACTCTTTGTGTTGTACAGTTCTATGGTTTAAAAAAATGTATTCAGGTAACATAATACAACCGAAAATTTCCCATTTCAACCACTTTCAGGCGCACAATGCAGTGGAGTTAAATGTATTCACAATGTTGTGCTACCATTGCCACTATCCATTGCCAAAAGTTTACCATCACCCCAAACAGAAACTCTGTACCAGTTAAGAATTAACTCAATTTCAGACATATACAGAAATAGTCAGAATAGCACAATGACGTCTCAGGTTCAACAACTATTCATGGCCAATTTAGTTAATCTATATCCCCAACTACTTCTACTCTTTGGTAGAATTACTTTTTTCAATATCTTTCTCCTTAACTAGATAGTGAGATCCTTGAAAATAGGAACATTGTTTTTGTATTCCTAGTACCTTGAACAAAGGCTTGCTTATAGTAAGTGCTCAATAAACGTTTATTGAATGAATGAATGATTCATAATTATTTATTCAGGGAAAACACAAGTGTATCTTTAGGCTAGAATGCCAGAAATTCCAGGATGAAAAAGTCCATCACTTATTTCCTGAATGAATTCTGACTTGGGGATACATCATACGTATGGTTTTGTTTTTGTACTTAGGTACTTCTCTCAGTGTTCCATATCCAGGAGTGGTTTCCTATGAAGGAGTCTCAGAAAGCAGTGTGGAGAGACCTGAAGTGACTGTGAGTAATGCACAGCTTTGCAATTTCAGTTTCTAACATGGAAAAGAGAGGTTAAAAGAGATTTATGTTTATTTATCCATTGCTGGATAACACAGGGCTTGATGTGGTGCCCTGATAATGGAAATGTTAGGTATATGTTCTTTTTCATCAAAGAATCTGGGATTTCTTGGAGAGCTGAGTAAATCTGCTCTTATGGGTGTGTTCTTGTTCAGGCAGGGCTTCAAATTGTAAATGAAATGACAAAGGGCCTGTGCAGCTGTTGCCATGGTAAGCCCCCATACCTTTTGTGGACTCTGGAGTAAGATTTTTACTATGTTTTTCTTTTTTGCCCATGTTCTTCTGTCCTTAATAAAGCATGACTTAGCCTTCTCTTCATCAGAGAGAAGAGATATAGATGTTATGTAGTTTAAAAATCAAGAAGTACCATGATTTTTAAGTGCATCATTAATAGGATTCTGTCTACCAACACATTAAATCCTATAGCTATCTCTGTAACATTCAGATTAACAAAAATATATGCACCCCAGGAAGGTAGAGATATTTGTTAGAAAGTTTGTTGAATTCTGCATTTTTAACACTTTTAAACTGGGCATTAAAAACATTAAAAATATCTTTAAGCATTTAGGTATTTTTTAGCAGTAGAGTTTCTTGGAATATTTATTTTATAATATTGCTAGAAATGAAAGTTTCTTCAAATTTAGTAAGATGAAATTTAATATAGGTACACATGAAATCTTGTACTAAATTCATTAAGACTAAGAGTTTTTTTGATGTTAGTTTCAGTATGAATTAGCAGCATGATGCAGCTACTGGAAAAAAAAAACTAGTAAAAGCTACTATAATTTTAGGTTACATTAATAGAAACATAGAATCCCCTATAAAGGAAATGGTAGTCTTACCATTTATTAATTGACCAGACCTCACCTGTGAGTGCCACTCTCTAAGGAAGATATTAAGAACTTGAGAGGTGTGTGGAGGAGCAGAACTGCTGAAAAGGCAGAGAAGATATAATAGCTATTTGTACTTGTCAGAAGGACTCTCTGGGTATTAAAGATATTTTATGTGTCCCAGGTTACAGAACTGGGGCCTATGGTAGAAGTTATAGGAGATAGATTTGGGTTTAATAAAAACTTTCCAAACATAAGAGCTATTTGGAAACATAACAGTCTCCCTTTAATGTATTTTTTCTTATTAGAGCTATTTTTTCAGGGATGTTCTAGAAAAAATTCAATTATCAGAAGGAGTGGTGATGTATTTAAAGCCCTTTTCCATTCTGAATATGTGAAAGTCTCTGATTATATGCTCCATCAGGGAAGAAAAATGATATAGTAAATACAAAAATAAAAAACAAACAAAACCCTGGCTTCCATTCCTGAGTCTGCCATAAGTTTGTGTGAGACCACAGACTAGTCATTCATCCTATCACCCCCTTGTTTTCTTACATGTTAAAATTTTGGGATGTGGTGCGATGGTGGCTCAGTGGCAGGATTCTTGACTGCCATGCTAGAGACCCTGGTTTGATTCCAGTGCCTGCCCATGCAAGAAAAAAGAGTAAATTGCAAGAACAGCTCAACCAATGATTATAATTTATTGGGAGATGCAGTGGTGACTCAGTGGCAGATTTCTTGCTTGCCATGCTGGAGACTCAGGTTCAATTCTCAGAGCCTGCCCATGCTAAAAAGAAAAAAAAAATTGTGGAACTTGTGTTGGATAAACTCAAGTGGATCTTGCCTGCTCTGATTATTACTGTAGTGTTCTAGTGGTGATATTTTATTTCCTTCTTTTATTCTATATTTATTAATTGGAATTCTTCTGTAAAGAACTATTGTCTCTTCTTCCTCATTTACTTATTCAATAGCTTATTTATATCCATATGGATTTGTGGATATTTATTTTATTCTTTGGGTTACAGTCCAGTACTTATTTTGTTGTTCGAATTGTCCCAGCTTTGACCCATGGAAGATGTGGATTTTAATGTTTCAGAGAACAGAAAGTTTGTTGATATGGTTTCAGATTCCACATAACAACTAACCTTGAAGAAGCTACTACTATACCAAGTCTGGTATAGTATCAAAAAAGAATATCCACAATGATCAAAAAAGGCTATTAAATACACTCTTCCTTCCCCAATACATATCGCTGTGGCCAGATTTTCTTCATATGCTGCAATTAAAACAACATATTTTATCTGTTTGAATACAGAAGCAAATGTGAAAATCCAGCTGTTTTCTGTTAAGTTAGACATTAAAATATTTGAAAAAATATAAACAGTGACATTCTTACTATTTTTGTTTTGCAAAATATGTTAGTTTTACATGTAATGGGTTTAATATTATTATTTTTAAAAGAACTGATAATTAAAAATTCAAAAATTTGTCTTTTAATTTTTTGGTAAATACTGATAGATATAACTCACACAAACTAAATTTCTTTGGGTTCCTCAAGGATTTTTAAGAGTTAAAAGAATCCTGAGATCAAAAAGTTTGAGAACCATCATTCTATGCTATTTTCGGATGATAATTATAGCATGATCAACTCTCATTTACTCACTTGCAGAATCACCAATGTTCAATAACATTGAACATTGTAACTTAACAGAAAACAGCTGGATTTTCACATTTGCTTCTGTATTCAAACAGATAAAATATGTTGTTTTAATTGCAATGTTCAATAACATTGGTTATTGTAGAAAATTTTCCACTTTTCCCTGGAACAGTCAATGTGGGTTCAAGGGAATTTGCAAATGCACGATTATTTTAGTATTAGCGTGTGCCATAAAACCCAACCAGTTTGTTTCAAAGTCAAATGCTGTGTAAAAGGTCATCATCAGAACTTGTCTTTGGCACATGGTTTAGCACATAGTAGGCAATCAACAAATATGTGTTGATTGAATGAGTAAACATTGGCATTTCATTGTCTTTCTCTAAAAATCTAGATTAGCAATGAAATTGAGAATGTGATAGAAGAACCGACAAAACCAGCAGCTGAGCAGATTGCAGAATTCAGTATCCACCTTTTGGGGAAGCAGTACAGGGAAGAACTACAGGATTCTTCCAGCTTCCACTATCAGCATCTTGCAGAAGAGTTTATTTCAGAGGTAAGTAATGTTTTAAATTTGTTTTTGCTTTTTTTTTATATGTCATGTCTAATTTTCCTTCTTTTTACCTTTACTCATGGTCTTCCTTTCTATACTCTTCTCCACACCTCTCTCTTCTGTCTTCGTATCTGTCTCTAGTGCTCCCTTTAGTATTTCTTGCAGAGCTGGTCTCTTGGTCACAAATTCTCTCAGTGATTTTTTGTCTGAAAATGTTTTAATTTCTCCCTCATTTTTGAAGGACAATTTTGCTGGATATAGAATTCTTGATTGGCAGTTTTTCTCTTTTAATAATTTAAATATATCATTCCCACTGTCTTCTCGCCTCCATGGTTTCTGCTGAGAGATCTGCGCATAGTCTTATTGGGCTTCCCTTGTATGTGATGGATTGCTTTTCTCTCACTGCTTTCAAGATCCTCTCTTTCTCTTTGACCTCTGACATTCTGATTATTAAATGTCTTGGAGTATGTCTATTTGGATCTATTGTCTTTGGGGTATGCTAAACTTCTTGGATCTGTAATTGTAAGCCTTTCATAAGAGTTGGGAAATTTTCAGTGATAATTTCCTCCATTAGTTTTTCTCCTCCTTTTCCCTTCTCTTCTCCTTCTGGGACGCCCACAACACGTATATTCGTGCACTTCATATTGTCTTTCAATTCCCTGAGTCCCTGCTCATATTTTTCCTTTTTTTTCCTATAGTTTCTGTTTCTTGTTGGATTTCAGATGTTCCATCCTCCAGTTTAGAAATCCTATGTTCTGTCTCTTGAACTCTACCATTGTAGATTTCCATTGTTTTTTTCATCTCTTCTACTGTGTCTTTCATTCCCATAAGTTCTGTGATTTTTTTCAGACTTTCAGTTTCTTCTTTTTGTTCTTTCCTTGCCTTCTTTATATCCTCCCTCAATTCATTGATTTGGTTTTTGATGAGGTTTTCCATGTCTGTTCGTACATTCTGATTAGTTGTTTCAGCTCCTGTATGTCATTTGAATTGTTGGTTTGTTCCTTTGGCTGGGCCATATCTTCAATTTTCCTAGTGTGATTTGTTATTTTTTGCTGGCGTCTAGGCATTTAATTACCTTAATTAGTTTATTCTGGAGATTGCTTTCACTTCTTTTATCTAGGGTTTTCTTGCTGGATGAATTTGTTGTCTATCTGTTCTTTGACATTACGTTCAGCTTTATCTGGACCTTTAGCTGAAGTTTTGTTTAACAGAGGAGAATTTTTCAGTATTTGTTTTCTTGTTTCTTGCCCTGCTTGTGTGGTGCCTTCCCCCCCCACACACACACACTTAGGAGGGTCTACTTAGATATTATAGACCCCAGCCAGATTTTCCCAGACCAAACTGGCCTCCTATCAGGAGGAAAGAGTCACCTGCATCGGTTTTCCCTGAGGGTGAGACCCAGCAGGTTTAAAGACTTTCCTGTGAAGTCTCTGGACTCTGTTTTTCTTATCCTGCCCTGTGTGTGGCACTTGTCTGACTGCAGGTCCCACCAGCATAAGATGATGCGGTACCTTTAACTTTGGCAGACTCTCCCTGCTGGGGGCATGGTAGAGACAGAGGAGAGGTTGTAGGCTGGTTTTAATGGCTTCAAATTACCAAGCCCTGCTGTCTGAATTCCTTGATGGAGGGATTCCACCTGGGTGGGGCTTCACCCCTCCCCTGGGGAAGGCACAGGCTCCAGACAAGTCCCCAAAAGAGCTCACTTCTGCCTATGCCTGGGGCAGTTGCAGCCTGAAAAGTCCTGCCGCTGTATCCAGAGGCAGTCAAGCCTTTGTAGATACACGGCCACAAAAACCTCTGTTACCTTCTTTTTTTTCCCTCCTTTTTCTGTCAGTCCTGCTCCCTTGGCGCTGGGGCAAAAATGAGCAACCTCCGCTTTGATCAGGTTAGCCTAAACCGGGGGCCTATTTTTAGTAGTCAAAATTTGTTAATTAGTTCCACAATTGGTGTTTGATTGTGCCCAGTCCCTGCTGCTGGTAAAGTCCTTTCCTTTCCCCTCTGGGAAGCGGCCTGTGGGGGAGAGGCACTGGCCACCACAGCTTTGGGAACTCTCAGTTCTGGGGGGTGCTCGCAGCTGGTCCAGCTGGTCCAGACTGGGGTACACTGTGTGTCTCGTCACTGACATGGCCCCAGGAGCTGTTCTGTACTATTTCTGGTTATTTAGTAGTTGTTCTGGAGGATGAACTAAAACACGCACGTTTTTAAGCTGCCATCTTGACCCAGCAGGACTTTTTTTTTTTTATAAACAAGGTAGTTTGCTGGGCTGTAAGTTTCCCATAGATACAATATTGGTTAAAGTTAGGGTTAGGATTCAAAGTCTCTATCTGGTTGATTCCTGGAGTGGTGACTTAGTGACTTAGCCAGTGCTTTGGAAAGCTATGTGAGAAGTTCAAGGAAAGACAAATGAGTTCTTTCATTGATATTAAAACCTTGCACACATTTGCCATCTGGTGACAAATAAGTGCTGTTTCCAATTTCTGCTGTACAGCCATGGAAAAATGTGTTCCATCACGTGGTTTTAATTTGACAATATTTGGAGAAATGAACATCTTTGATAAATTACACACAGTATATTCTCTTCTTTGAGGGAATGTTAATTTCTTTGAATTTCATTTTAAGTATTCTTTTTTTGATTGGAAAAGTTTGAGTAGTTGACACATAGATAATACATTCACATGGTGCAAAGTTAAAAAACACAAGGGGCATCCAATGAAAAGCAAATTTCCTTCCTATTTGTGTTCCCGGTTTGGAGGGATTTTTGAAAAGGGATTCCTTTAAACAAGTGACACAACTTCACTTTTAGAAAGTATATAAAACTTAACTCAAGATTCTTTTGGTCAAAATTATCCATACTTGCCTTGTTACTTGTGTGCCTTTCCTCTTGGGTAGTAAGACATTGAATGCCCACCTATTCTTCTCAGTCTGATGACATGGCACATCATTCCTTCCTGTTTATATCTTTTCCATTCCCTCTTGATGGGTTTCTCCTTGGCCAAGCTTGTTCATTCCATTACCTTGGACTAATTTCTTTAGTCCAGACACTGTGTCCAGATGGGGAATAAAAATGTACATCTCTCAGCCAAACAGCATCATTGTAGCCATCAGACATGGGGAGTGTAGGCCAGGTGATTAATTTTCCTAGCTGTGTGGCCAAGTTTCAAGATTTTAACTTGTATAGTAAGTGGAAGAAATGTCAGCCAGGCCAGTGGCCACCTGGCATCAGATAGTGTCTTGGATTGGCTGTCTGGTTCTTTCTGCCCTTGGATTAAGGAACCTTTAATAAGCCTTAGCGCTTGGGTAAACAATTATACTGAATCACTGCAGATTTAGAGAAAGCCAAATAAACATTCTGAACAGCCTTTGTAGTAGGAACATCGCGAGGTAAGTAGCTGCTGGCTTGAGGTGTTTTAAGGGTGATGAAGGCTCTAGGCCCTCCATACAAAACATTCTGCTCTTGCCTATCCCCACAACCCCGTCCCCTTTCTTGGAATGAAATATCTACCAATAATCACTTCTTTGTGTGGAATTGGAGATGTAAAGGTGGTTTCTCTGAAGGCCCCTGTTGTCATTTTACTGCAAATTGAAGGTGACCTTCCAGGTCTCTCCCTTCAGAGCATAGTCACACAGATTCTCCCTCAGCCTCTCTAGGTAATATTGGAAGAGCCAACAAGAAAGAAAATCTGCTTGGAGGGGATGAAGGTGGGAAGCTGTGACTGCTTCTTTTTTTTTTTTTTAATTAGAAGAAGGCAAGAGAAAAAGGGAGCATGATATACTTGGGACAATATGAAACATGAAAAATCAGTGTGATATGCTTGGGAGTGTGTTGGTACCTAAAGGATAGTCAGAATTTCAGGCCAGTGTCCTTGCATGGGGTTTTATGGTTTCTATCTGTTTGCCCTCAGCAGCCATGTGGGGAAACATTTCCACTTTACAGATGAGGAAGCTGAAACTCAGAGAAGTCAAGTAACTTCATGGTTATTTTAGTCTTTGTAGGAGGGAAAGTCAGGTCTCCTTTCATCCTTTCATTCAAAGTGTTCTTTCCCTTATTCTCTGTAGAATTGCCTTCATTTTAATTCTGGTGACCAGTTATGGTCAACTTCACAGCTTTCAAAGTTCTGGTTCCCATTCTGAAACATATTTGTCACAAGTAAGGGGAAAGGAAGAGGTAATTCAGTGGGAAGAATATGGACTGAGAGATTTGGGGTTGAATACATTCTGATTCATTATTCTGATTCATTCCCTAACGAAATATGTGATCCTGGGGAAGTTAGTTGACATCTCAGGGTCTCAATTTTCTCATCTACAAAATTTGGATAATATGTATCACTTGGAATTGTTGCAAGGATTAGGAATAATATTTGCAAAGCACCAGGCATATAACAAGAACTAAGTTAATTGTAGATATTATTAGTGTTGATGTTGTTAATAAAGTAGAATTACTCTTCTTACAATAGACACATGTAGAACAACTAACTGGATGTGATGAATTAGAAAACCTGTACAAGTTTCGACTCAAGAGACTGAAAGGTAGAGATGAACTTAGAGATCATAAATATGTATAGTTGTACAGCATTTTGTGATTAATGCTGTGTTTTCAGGTTTAGAATAAGACAAGTTGAAATTTCTATTGTAAAACAGCTTCATAGATTTGAACTCTTTATTCTTAAGGTATGAAGAAGATCTTCAGTGTAGTCAGATTAAAAAAAAATCTATCCTAATTATCTATCTGAGTGCTTGATTTAAAGCAAATACACAGAGATAGCCCCAAACTCCACTAACTCACTTCTACTGATCTGCTGTGGGCTCCATAGTGCCCCATCTGGTTCGGTGGCACCTTTTGAAAGGCTATGGATTAAATGTTCAGTTTTATGAAAATCTTTATATATATAATCTGATCTGATTAGTTTTAGAATTATTATCCAGTCTAGAATTTTTTCCCCTACCAATCACTAAAGTCATATAAATTTACATGGCTGGATTTTAAAGGGCAGTTCATAAACTGATCTTTTGACCATTTAAGTTAACTCGTGACTGCTTCCTAAACTCCTCTGTGACAATCAGTCAACAAATCTTCTTTCACGAGGCCTAATCCAGGGTTTGCAGAATTTTTTCTAATGTTGTGTATTCCCATGGATCTTTTCTGTTGTAGGAACAGAAAAGAGATGCCACCAGAGATTTTCACACTTATAGAAAATAAACACTCAACTGTTTGGCAGTGTGTTTGCTATAGCCAGATTTTGAATCCAAACAATAACATTTAAAAATGCTATTACAACCCGTAGAATGAACTGAGACTCAGCATCAAGGGATTGAAAAAATCTTCTCGACCAAAAGGGGGAAGAGTGAAATGAGACAAAATAAAGTGTCAATGACTAAGAGATTCTAAACAGAGTCGAAATGTTATACTGGAGGTTGTTCTTACGCGTTAAATAGATATCACTATTAGTCAAGATGTAGTGGAGAAGCTGGAGGGAACTGCCTGAAAATGTAAAGCTGTGTTCCAGTAGCCATGTTTCTTGAAGATGATTGTATAATGATATAGCTTTCACAATGTGACTGTGTGATTGTGAAAACCTTGTGTATGATGCTCCTTTTATCTACCTTGTCAATAGATGAGTAGAACATATGGAATAAAAATAAATAATAGGGGGAACAAATGTTAAAATAAACTTAGATTGAAATGCCAGTGATCAATGAAAGGGAGGGGTAAGGGGTATGGTATATGTGAATTTTTTTCTGTTGTCTTTTTATTTCTTTTTCTGAATTGATGCAAATGTTCTAAGAAATGATCATGATGATGAATATGCAACTATGTGATGATATTTTGAATTACTGATTATATATGTAGAACAAAATGATCATATGTTAAGAATGTTTGTGTTTCTTTCTTGTCATATTTAAAAAAAATTAATTTAAAAATTAAAAAAATGCTATTACAGCTTTTGAAATTAATGCTTTTTTCACATTTCATCACATAAAGGAGAAAGAACAGAGCTTTGCAAATAAGGTTAAGAAATATGCTTTTTTATAATTTGGAAAAAATTGACATTAAAGCACATTAAAATCCAGTAAGACAAAATTGAAAAGAAAAGTGTGTTATTGTTTTATGTAAAAACTATTTTCTTATATTGTAACTATTGTAATTTTCTTATATAACCTTCTGATCCTTGTATATCTAAACTTCTTATAGTTGTAAAGAATGCATTTTATAGTCTCTTACAAAGGTAAACTTTTTTATATTTCTCCATAGTTACTATTTTTGTTTTTAACAGATTGAAAATACATTTACTGGGTTACCAGGCTACAAGGATATTCAAGTACTTGAATTTAGGTAAATAGACTTACTCTTAAAAATGCACATGTTGAGTAGTTCTCTTTATTTCAAATGGAATGTCCTTTTTGTGTCTACAATATTGTGCTGATTTGAAAGGATGTATGTCCCCTAGAAAAGCCATATTTTAATCTAAACCCCATTTCATCAAGGCAGAATAATCTCTATTCAATACTATATGGTTGAATCTGTAATCAGATCATCTCCCTGGAGATGTGATTTAATCGAGTGGTTGTTAAACTGGATTAGGTGATGACATATCTCCACCCATTTGGGTGGATCTTGATAAGTTTCTGGAGTCCTATAAAAGAGGAAACATTTTGGAGAATGAAGGAGATTCAGAGAGAACAGAGAATGGTACAGCATCATGAAGCAGAGAATCCACAAGCCAGCAACCTTTGGAGATGAAGAAGGAAAACTCCTCCTGGGGAGCTTCATGAAACTGGAAGCCAGGAAAGAAAGCTAGCAGATGATGCTGTGCTCTCCATGTGCCCTTCCAGCTGAGAGAGAGGCCTTGACTGTGTTCGCCATGGGCCTTCTCACTTAAGAGAGAAACCCTGAACTTCATCGGCCTTCTTGAACCAAGGTATCTTTCCCTGGATGGATGCCTTTGATTGGACATTTCTATAGACTTGTTTTAATTGGGACACTTTCTCGGCCTTAGAACTGTAAACTGGCAACTTATTAAATTCCCCTTTTTAAAAGCCATTCTGTTTCTGGTATATTGCATTCCGGCAGCTAGCAAGCTAGAACAAATATATACTCAAACAACAAATAATCTGAATGCTGAAATTCAATGTTAGTTCTGGAATATAAAGTGTTCTTAATGCCAGTTCTTTAGGTGAGGAAACTGAGTTAGAAAAATGTAACTGATACGTCAATGAGATATAATAGTTCTGTGATTGGGCCAGTTCTTATAAGAACTTGAGAATTCACACTCCCAGCTTTCTTTCTGAAATCAGACCAGATATAGCCTCATCATCCTCCTAAAGTTTGATGTCTCATTGTAAGGGCACTCTCGGGCATGTATTAGTCTTTATTTCAAATATAACCGTTGTAAATAAATGAAATATACCTCTTTTAAATTACATTTCTTCCCTGCTTAAGACTCACAACATAATACTAGTGAATATTTATTGTTTGGCTTTATTTTGTATTGGGCACTTCACATTCATTAACTTATTTTATCTTCAATTATGTGAGGACAGGTTTTAGTACACTCATCGAGGAGTAAATGCTCAAATTATTAAATATTAGCCCATAATCAAAGAACTTGTAAACTGGGGAAGGAGGAGGGATTTGAAACAAGGTGATTGACTTCATGGCTCTTGTTTTTAACCCCATGATAGACTCAATATTGGGCATGCTTTGAGCAGTGGGTGATAGCTTTGAGTGGAGTGTGAGTGAGGCTGTTTTAGTTTGTTAGAGCTGCCAGAAATGCAGTATACCAGAAATGGAATGGCTTTTAAAAGGGAATTTAGTATGTTACAAGTTTATAGTTCTAAGGCTATAGAAAGTCCAAACTAAAGGCATCCGGGAAAAGATACCTTGAGTCAAGAAAGGTCTATGGGTCCAGAACACCTCTGACAGCTGGGAAGGTACATACTGGCATTTGCTGGTCCTTTGCCTTCTGATATTAAATACCTTCTCTAGGCATTTTTTCCCTCCATTTCCAAATATCTGGGTCTTGTGTTGGCTCTGTCAGCTCTGAACTCTCTCAAAGTGTTTCCCTTATTAAAGGACTCTAGTAAACTAATCAAGACATGCCTTAAATGGGTGGAGTCACAACTCTGTCTAATCAAAAGGCCACACCCATAATTGAGTGGATTATATCTCCATGGAAACAACCTAAACAAAGGGTCCCACCCTACAATATTGAATCAGGAATAAAAGAACAAGGCTTTTCTGGAGCACTCAACAATTTCACACTGTTAAATCTGCTGTCAAGTTGCACACAGAGGCCCACTCAGTGCTCAACTTGACAGTAGATTTAACAGTGTCAACATCTTAACTTTGGTATCTTCTTTCCAAAACTTTTGGTTTTATCAGAAATAGCAACCAGCACTTATATAGTGTTTACTGCATTTCAGGCTTTTATATATCTCTGTATAAACTATAATCTCCACGTACCCCTGTGAGATAATTATTAATATCTTAATTTTTTTCTGATAAGGAAACCAAAGCACAGGGAATTTTAATATTTTGCCCAGGGGCACTTGGCTAGTCAGTGGCACAGGCTTACTGAAGAAAGAGCAATCCAGGTAAACTAACCCTCCACCTATTCTCACCATGACCAGGCTCCCCAGTTCAACCTTAGCAGTTTTCAGAGAATAATCTGTGATTAAGGTACAGATAGAAACCTGAGGATTTGAGACCTTTGAAGACCTCTGTCATCTGGCAACACATGAAAGTCTGCATGGTCCCTGGAGCCAGCTTTCCTGGGTTCAAATACTGCCTGTGCCACTTCTGGCTGGGTGGTTTTGGGTAAAGTACCAGGTCTTAACTTCTCATTTGTATAAAGACTACAACAATTTACTGATTAATCTGGTTTTATTAAGACATATTTTTTAAATACATAAGGAAAAGTATTTAGCTCCTTTCTTCCTCACTTTCTTATTTGTAATATAGGGATACTAGTAGCACTTATCTCATATAGTCTAAATGAGGTTAAATGAATTAATTTTTGTAAAATGCTTAGCACAGTTCCTGGCCTAGAGGAAATTCTATTTAAATTTCAGTTACATAAAATAAATATTAAAGGTATTCAATATCCTATAGCTTAGTCAGTCCTGGCCATTTCTCAACCCTTAAGCACCTTGCTGTATCTCATCTTATTTTTTAAACCTATTTTTCTTTTAGTTTAAATACCACATTGTAGTATTTACATTGTAATCCCCCAAAAGAGAGTTCCCAATTTTGTTATGCCAACAAATAAAATCCTTTGCTGATCTCTTGAAAATGTTTGTTAATAAAGGGATAGCCATATATGAATTGTTTAAAAAGTATTTCTAAACAAAGTTTTAAAAACATTAAAGATCATTGGTTTCAAAGCAGAATCCCTTCTCTCTCTTTGTTCACTTCCTTTGATGTACAGGAATATGTCAGCATATGATGCTGTGCAAGCATTTTCATTAAAGGAAACATTTCAGAGAAAATCAGGGGAAAAATATACTAAGAACTTGCACTTTGATTAATTATGTGACAATTATAACTGTGTCTCCAGCTCTAACATTTCCAATTTTTATTTTCAGATCCCCCAAGGAAAACAGCAGGTAGAGTACTTTTTGGCACTTTTTATTATCATTCATTGACTCAAGATGAAGTTTAGAACATATGGCAGCCCTAGGCATGAGTCGATTCTTCTATCATTTCCAATATCACAGACCATCTTCTTCTTATGGATCAAAGGTTGTTAACTATTTCTGCTAAGGGTCAGATAGTAAATATTTTAGGCTCTGTAGGATACATGGTGTCTGTGGCAACCATTCGTGTCTGCTGCTATAGGGTGAAAGTAGCCATAGAAAATATATTGTAGAAAAATGAGCGGCTGTGTTCTAATAAAACTTCATTTATGGATATTAAAATTTGAATTTCATATAATTTTAATGTCACAAAATGTTATTCTTTTTATTTTTCAACCATTTAGATATATAAGAATTTTTCTCAGCTCATGGGACGCAAACCAGATTTGGCTTGATAAATACTTCTAAGCATTGAATTCCACTTCATTTAGGATAAGAATAATAATCTGCATTAATTTAAACATTTTAAAGCATTCTGTGTCTTTCAATAATATAATTAAACATGATAAAAATGGTAAATGAAAGGGAGAACTGGGTTGACCTCTAATAGTTCATTTGTCAGAACAGCTGCTCTCAGGAATTTCTTAGGAGAAGCGTAATAAAAAAGCATCGTCAATACCCCTAGGGAATCTTGCTTGTTATTTTTTGCCGTTAGATTTCAAATTTATTTAGAGTTCACTTCCTTTTTTTGATAATTAGTAAAGTATGGTATGGAATTTGTAAGTTTTATGTCTATAGATAAAGTAATATTCCTTTATCATATTATATTTGAAAAGTGCTTATGGCTTTCCGTTATTTTCCTTTACATTATTTCAGAAAGTATTTATTAAGTGCTTACTAACTGGGCAGACCCTATACATTAACAAAGAATAACTCTTAGTCTCCACTCTCTTAAGAGCACAGTATAATGAAAACTACTTTTAGAGATATGTCAAAGTGTTTCTTTTTTTTTATTATACCTTTCTTGGTATCTCTGTGAGATGGTGAAAATGAGAATTAATACACTTTTCCATTTTTAAAGGTGATGAATTTGTGGCTTAGAGAGGTAAATTGACTTATCATTAATTATATGACTAGATTTCAGATATTTTGACCAAGTAATCAGAATTTGCGTTTCGGTACTCTTAGTGGATGTAAACTGTTCTGTGTGCATGCATTATAGGTACACGTACTGATGATCTATATGCAACAGAAAGGCCTAAGTGTTTAATTGTTGCCTTCCTTTGGGAGCTTAGAATGTTAAAACAGCCCAAACTGTAATGTTAACCTTATGATCAAAGGAATGATATCTTGTGACTGAGTGCTAATAGCCCTCTCTATAAGTTGATGATTAGGTTCATTTGTCAACTTGTTCAGGTGATGGTGCCCAGTTGTCTGGTCAAGCAAGCACTGACCTATCTGTTGCTGTGAGGACATTTTGTGGACTTAAATCATCGGCACACTGATTGCCTCTATGGCTGATTACATCTGCAGTCAGCTAAGGGGAGTGCCTCCAGCAATGAGAGATATTCAGTCTAATCAGTTGAAGGTTTTTAAGGGGGAATTGATCACATCAGCAGTCAGAAGAGAGAAATTTCACCTCTGTTTTAGCCAGCTAGCCTCTCCTGGAGAATTCATCAAAAACCTTCATCAGACTTGCCAGTTTACAGTCTGCAATATGGAATTTAGACTCATGCATTCCCGTAGTTGCATGATACACTTTTATAAAATCTCATACTGTTCCAACTCAGTTTAGCCCCAAGACTAAAGAACTCACCTGGCACAGAGTTACTTATGAGTTTAATTAGGGACTTATAAAGAGGAAAAAGATTCTTCTCGATGGCAGCCAGTCAGGAAATGGAAGTCATTGTTGCATACAAAAGAGAGCGAGAGAGAGAGAGAAAGAGACAGAGAGAGAGGGAGAGAGAGAGAGGAAGAGAGAGAGAGAGAAGAATATCACTGGAGTAGCTTATAAAGGTCCACAGGGTGTGATAATGGAGTTTTGGAGTTTAGCAGGGTCTTGAGAGATTTGATTAGGGGAGAGATTTAAGGACATTCTTTTCCCCCTGAGGGGGACTTTTAATATCTGTCCTGATCATGTAGGAGGCTGTGTGCAGTGACCTATTCACTGGTGGAGGGGGTGGGGTCTGGTCTCTGGTCCTTGGGTCCCCACAATCTACCCCTACACAGGAGACTATGTTGACCACAGGACAAACATTGTATCCATATTCCACAACACAGTATAAGAGACTAATAGAAAAACAAGAGTCCCCCTTTTTCATTACCTCCTTGTGGTTGTAGCATTTCTGGTCCTTTTACTTGGATTTGCAGTGCCTGCATGGGCCCCACTGTTACCAGTTCACCAGGAGAGAGAGCAGCAGCTCGGGCTTGTCCATCGAGGCTGGTGAGGGTTGGATACAACAGGCACGTGCACTGCTGCAGAGATTGCATGCCATCTTTTTACTGCTCTTTTGAAATCCCATTTATCCTTTCAGTTAACCTTGCTGCTTTGGGGTTGAAAGGCAAATGAAATGTCCATAAGATGTCATGTTCAGTAGCACAAGCTTGGGTTAGTTGTCCAGTAAAGAGACTCACCCATCATTGTCTACATGTGTGAGAACCCTGAAGAATGCACTTAACTTTTCTAAGCTATGTATTGTAGCTCTTTGGTTAGCTTTTCCTACTGGGAAGGCCAACAACAGTCCAGTGACTGTATCTACAGCTGTAAAGGCATATTTGTACCTTTGGATAGGTGAAGGGCCCTAATATAATCTACCTTCTATCTGGTGACTGGAATATGCTCATGGCCACTGTGATGAAGTTCATGAGGAAGCATCCTTGGGCATCACAGCAAACAGGAGGGTCAGGCATCCACAACATCCTTTAGCTGTTATCTGGTGATGGGTAACTGAAATT